>NW_026716370.1:0-17690 GCF_029784015.1 Lycium ferocissimum
AACACTCCAACTTGCCAAGGACCCTCAACTTAGTAGGATTATTACAAGATAACAATTTTTGGGACAAGATTGAAAGCTAGGAAATTTTTTCTTTTCTTTTTTCTCCTCTCTTTTTTCTCTCACGGCCGAAGGCCTCTTGATTTTGCTCCTCTCTTTTTTTTTTTTTTGTTGTTCTTGAATTCTCTAGAGAATTATGAGAAAAGATGACCATTAAGTCATCTTTTAAGCTCATGTCTAAATTCTCATATGGGCTTGGCCCATCAAGAAGGGATTGGACGGCCAACATGGCCCATTTCATCACAAGCCCACTTTTTTTTTTCATACAATTCATGAAAAATTATTTTCCAAATTCCAAATTTACCCTTCGTCGTCCTCCATAATTCCACAAAACGTATTGCGAATTTTCCTTTATGCCCTTGACCTTTCTTAATAATTCCGCTCTAAATGCTTCATAAGCCATTCATATGCTTAACAAAATAAAAATAGGGCCTTACTTGGCGTCCTCCCGCAATTGTCTTGAATTATCCGATTGCACAAAATGCGGGATATAACAATACGGTCCGTATAATTTATACTGACCGTATGTCTGGCCATAGATTTGGTCCAGAGAGGAGTGTCAATCTGGGCTGAATGTACGGCTGAACATACGGTCCGTATGCTTTATACGGCCAGTATGTTTGGCCGTATAAAGCCCAGTCAATCCGAACTCGTTCTCGTCGACTCGTTTGATCTCCAATCCCTATGGAACCTTCGTGACACTTGTTTATCACCTTATTAACAATCTAAGGGACGTTATAACTCTTCTCCAAAGCATCATTACATCATCATTAACTTGTTACTGCGTAAATCTCTTCCGATACTTATCGTATGCCTTGCTTCTCTTGGCAACTTTCTTGTCTAACATCGAATGTCTTTGAAATCTTACTTAGGGTCATCAAATGTCATTCCTTACTTATTGAAATACCATATACTTCATGCTCTTCGTTAGTTTATTCACTGTGCATTAACGGAAAAATTTTCGAGGTGTAAAATTCTTCCCCCCTTAAGAACATTCGTCCTCGAATGTTAAGCACTCGGGAATCCTACGAAAATTTCGCTAGAGTTTCCCCTGTAATATGGCACTACCATCCTATCACAACAGCCCATAATAACAATGCCTCACAGGGCCACAACATAATAGTAATAGAATTTGGCCACACACGACCCAAATGCATAAAAAGTAAAACACCATACCTTATGATCTTGATGTCTCATCTTGGCCCTCTTTGGGCCGAAATAAGTGCGGGTACTTGGATTTCATGATTTCTTCCGCTTCCCATGTCATTTCTTCTCGGTTGTTGTTTCTCCACAAAATCTTAACTGAGGCCACTTCTTTGTTTCTAAGCCTCCGTACTTGCCTATCTAATATGGCAATGGGTACTTCTTCATAAGTCAACATTTCTGTCACCTTAACATCATTTACTGGAACGATACTAGTAGGATCTCCAACACATTTACGAAGCATCGAGACATGGAAAACTGGGTGAACTGACTCCAATTCGGGAGGTAGATCTAATTTGTAAGCCACTTTGCCTACCTTGCGCACAATCTCATAAGGCCCAATGTACTGGGGACTAAGCTTCCCTTTTTTGCCAAATCTCATAATGCCCTTCATTGGCGACACTTTCAAGAATACCCAATCTTTAACTTGGAAATCTAAGTCCCTTCGACGATTATCCGCATAGGGCTTTTGACGACTTTGGGTTGCTAATAACTGATCTTGTATGAGCTTAACTTTCTCTATGGCTTGCTGCACCAAGTCTGGCCCTATCAATTTAGTCTCTCCTACTTCAAACCACCCAATTAGGGATCTACACTTTCGCCCATATAAATCCTCATACGGTGCCATTTGAATGCCAGAATGATAACTATTATTATAGCAAACTCAATGAGTGGTAAGCGATTATCCCAATTTCCTCCAAAATCTAACATACATGCCCGTAACATATACTCAAGAGTCCGAACATGTACGTTAGCCTTGTCCATCGATCACAGATGAAATGCCGTCCTAAGGCTCACTTGAGTCCCCAAACCCTCTTGGAAGGACTTCCATAAATTAGCTGTAAACTGAGTTCCTCTATCTGAGATAATAGACACTGGAACACCATGGAGCCGCACTATCTCTTTAACATAAAGCTTTGCATACTCTTCTGCCACATACGTAGTTCTGACTAGTAAGAAATGAAGTCACTTCGTGAGTCTATCCACAATCACCCATATGGAATCATACTTATCCGAGAACGAGGTAAGCCTCGCAATGAAGTCCATGTTAATTACTCTACTCCAACTTGGGATTTCTATAGCTTCGCAACAATCCGCCCGCTTTTGGTGCTCGATTTTTACCTGTTGACAATTGGGACATTGAGCTACAAATTTTGCTATATCTTTCTTCATCCCATTCCACCAATATATAGACTTAAGATCATGATGCATTTTCGTTGCTCCGGGGTGGATAGAATAATGGGAACAATGGGCTTCTCTCAAAATTTGGTAGCGTAAACCTACTACAGAACATATAACTGGCCCTCGATATCGGAGAACTCCGTCTCCCGAGATCTCAAATAATGACTCCTCCTCCGAGGGAGTGTGTCTATGTAATGCGTAGTATGGGATCTTCGTATTGTCGCTCTTTCACTTCCACTACTAGCTACGAGACCGGCTGAATTCTCGTACGGTAGTTCCCCTACTACCCGAGTCCACTACTTGAACTCCTAGGCTAGCTAACTGTTGGAGCTCACGAGCCATTTCTCTTTTCTTGGGTCGTACATCACACAAACTTCTCATAGATCTACGGCTAAGAGCATCAGCCACAACATTTGCCTTTCCGGGATGATACAGAATATCGACATCATAATCTTTTAGCAACTCCAACCATCGTCGTTGCCGTAAATTCAACTCTTTTTGAAGATACATCAAGGCTCTTATGATCCGTGTAAATATCCACATGGACAACATATAAATAATGTCTCCACATTTTTAAATGCATGAAACATCTCATCATAATTCTAGATCATGAGTTGGGCAATTCTTCTCATGTTTCCATAATTGCCTTGAAGCATACGCAATCATCTTGCCATGTTGCATCAATACACAACCTAGCCCAACGCCTGAAGCATCGCAATAAACAACATAAACTTCCAATCCCTCTGGACGTGTCAGGACTGGTGCAGAAGTCAATCTATCTTTTAGCTCTTGGAAACTATGTTCACAGGCATCTGTCCATTGAAACTTCGCTAATTTCTGGGTCAGCTACGTAAGTGGTGCAGAAATAGAAGAGAAACCTTCAACAAATCTCCTGTAATAACTTACTAAGCCCGTAAAAACTATTAGCTCTCGTAGGAGTCGTGGGCCTCGGCCAAGTCTTCACGGTCTCAATCTTTTGGCTATCTACCCGAATACCATCGGCTGAAACAACGTGCCCCAAAAATGTCACCGAGTTCAACCAAAACTAACACTTGCAAAATTTTACAAACAACTCTCGAGTTTGAAGAACTCCAAGGACAGTACGCAAATGATCCACATGTTCTGCCTCGGATCTAGAATACACCAAGATGTCATCGATGAATATAATCACAAATAAATCTAGGAAGGGCCTGAACACATCGTTCATCAAATTCATAAACACCGCCGGTGCATTAGTTAGCCCAAATGACATCACCCGGAACTCAAAATGGCCATATCTTGTTCGGAAGGCTGTCTTAGGGATATCTTTCTCCCTAACTCTCACTTGATGATACCCGGATCTCAAATCTATCTTGGAAAACCATTTGGCAACTTGTAATTGATCAAATAAGTCATCAATCCTCGGAAGAGGATATTTATTCTTAATCGTCACTTTATTCAGTTGTCGGTTGTCAATGCACATTATCAAGGAGCCGTCTTTCTTTCGGACAAATAATACGGGTGCTCCCCACGGGGATGAACTAGGCCTAATAAAGCCTTTCGCAAGAAAGTCTTTCAATTGCTCCTTCAACACTTTCAATTCTGCGGGAGCCATTCTATAAGGAGGAATAGATATAGGCTTGGTGTCTGCCAACACATCAATAGCAAAATCAATCTCCCGCTCGGGAGGGAGGCTTGGAAGCTCTTCCGGGAACACATCCGGAAACTCATTTACTACGGGAACTGACTAAAGAGTCGGCGGTTTAGCTTCTACATCTTGAACCCGCACTAGATGATAAATGCAACCTTTTGTGATCATTTTCCTTGCCTTTAGATAGGAAATAAACCTACCTTTTGGTGACGCAGTATTTCCTTTCCATTCTAAAACTGGTTCTCCCGGAAATTGAAAGCGAACCATTTTCATTCTACAATCAACATTGGCATAGCAAGAAGCCAACCAATCCATGCCCATAATAACATCAAAATCTACCATTTTTAACTCATGTAAGTCAATCATAGTATGATGGTCACAAATCACAACTACACAATTTCTATATACTCGACTAGCTATTACCGACTCACCAACGGGTGTAGACACCTCAAAAGGTTTGATCGACTCCGATTTGACTCTAAACCGACCCAAAATATATGGAGTAACATATTACAATGTGCAGCTCAGATCTATCAAAGCACAAACATCATGAGAAAATACCGATAATAAACCTGTGACAACATCAGGAGAAGACTAAAGATCTTGGCGTCCCGCCAAAGCATAAATACGATGCTGAGGACCGCTAGAACTGGGGACTCTCCCTCTGCCTCTACCATGGCCGACTGGCACATGTGAACCTGGCCCTATAGGGCGTATAGATGATGAAGATCCGGCTACCGACCCTGATGGCTGGGTCCTATCTCTACCACCAACCGACGGGCAATCACGCATCATATGGCCTAGTCGACCGCCGAATAGCAAACCTCTCGAACTAATCGGCACTGACCCCAATGTAACTTCCCACACTGGGAACATCGTGGTACGGGCGGCCTCGCCTGACCCGAATCACCCCTGAACTGAGAACCTGAACAACTCTGACTCGGCCCAAAATGATTAGATCACTCAAATCTCTGGCCTGAAAACCGTGGAGGCGCACTAGTCATAGAATGGCTCGAATGCCTTGAAAAGCTCGTCCGTGCTCCGCCTATGCTCACTCATCGACCCGAAGATCTAGCCCTTGTTATACCCTCTATCATGTTCACGTTCACTTCTTTGTTGTTGTAGGCTTTCTTCTAAATTATGAGCATGGGCTTGAATGCGTGAAATATCCATATTGTCCTAAAGGGACGTAGTCAAGCACCTATCCATCAAATGTGGCCCTAGGCCTTTAACAAACCGGTGCACTCGGTCACCTATATCCGCTACTATGGTCGAAGCATACCTAGCCAAGGAATTGAAGCGGAGACTATATTCTAAAGCACTCATGCTTCCTTGCCTCAAATTCAAGAACTTGTCGGCTCTAGCTCGCCGAACTTCTGGAGGCAAATAATGTCGGAGAAATGCCTCTACCAATTATTGCCATACCGGAGGAGGTGCATTGGCTCCCCGTGAAGCCATCCAAACCGTATACCAATGAATCATAACATCCCTCAATCTATAGGACGCTAACTCCACCGATTCGGTGCCGAAGCATGTATCAATCGAAGCGTCCTCAACATACCATCAATAAAATTCTGAGGGTCCTCATCCAAACTTTTGATCCAAAGAATTCGGAGGGTTCAAACTAATGAAATCACCGGCCCTTGCACTAATAGCCCTATCACCTTGCCCCGTACTTTGCCGCCGAGTCTCGACAAAGAACTAATTGAGTAAGCAAACGAATGGCCTCTTTTACATCTTGGCACGAAGCATCCGGTGGAGGAACTCGGAGGTGCTTTGGAGTCGGGCCGAGGCTCCCTTACGCTCTCTCTAAAATAGGTACCGAATGGGAGAACCGAGATTGAGCCGCACTCGGGACTCACTTTCCTCTATTACCGGTGGCGGTGCTCTTTGCCGCTTTTCTCGCTAATCGTCTTGCCCTTTTGGGCTACCGTAGCCTTTCTCTTTCAGCATTTCGAAATACATAACACACGGTTAAGGAATAAGAAGTTTCTTATATCATAGCTCTATCACACGATTCTTATGAAGACAGAAGGTCATTCATTCCTAAAATGGCCGCAGCCTCTTGTTTATAAGTGTGGCGTGCAACACACCCATAACTAAGACTCTACTGGATACAGCTCGGAGACACACCCTAGGACAGAACTGCTCTAATACCATTTTTGTCATGACCCAACCGGAGGGCCGCGATGGGCACCCTGTGCTAACCCACCCGGGCACCTCTTAACATACTTTCACATTACATCTAGGTGAGCCACATAGCTAAATCATACTTTTCATTCATCATCGTAGTAACCCCGTTGGGCAACGATTCATTTATATCATCATTAACAACTATGCCCATATAAATGTACATAAGCCGACGAGGCTAACAGAATAATATCCCAAAATATAGGCCGACAAGGCCAAACACATCTAACCATATACACATATCTACGAGTCTCTAAGAAGAGTATGTCATATCGTATAGGCGGGACAGGATCCCGCCGTGCCCATGAATATGTACACAAAAGAATCTATACCAAAAGTTGTGGCTCCGAATGAAATGGAGCTCCACTATGTAGTCCCTGATTAATGAAGCTATGGGGCAAGTCTGTCTCCCTGACCACCTGCGGGCATGACGCAGCGTCCACAAATAAAAGGACGTCAGTACGAAGAATGTACTGAGTATGTAAAGCATGATCAACATCAATATGAAAACATAATAGACAACATATGAAATAGCATAGGATGGGAGATAATAGTATCATTGTCATAACACTTACTTGCTTTTCATAGGGACATTCCATTTCTATTGCGTATCCGTGTACATACATCCATATCCGTACCCGTAGTCGTATCCGTACTCATTTACATATCCATTTTCGTATTCGTAGTCATATTTTCATTCATACTCGTATTCATCTACGTATTCATATTCCTAGCATTTCTTTATTCATAGCATATTCGTATTCATATCATATACATAGCATTTACATAGCATACCCGACCATGAAGGTTCGGTGTTTCACAGACCTGGCCCTACCAAGGCTCAGTGTCATACATACCTGGCCCTACCAAGGCTCAGGGTTATCTGTACCCAGCTGCAGTGATGCGCGCGCATTATATATATATACACACATATCTACTATATTCTACCCGGCCATATAAGCTCGGGGTTTTCATAATAGCCACACATAGGCACATATACATATAAGCTCATAAGCATCTTTAGTATCATTTCTATCATCGTTCATTATATCTATCCCTAGAGGATTACTCATCATATAAGGAACTTAGTACAATCATAACATATTGAGGATCATGAGCTTAGTAGCTTTTAGAGATAGAATCATCTAGGGGATATCATAGACTCATAGAAGAATAGATAGTTGGCCAAAGAACCATGCCTTATGAAAGAAGGGTTAGCCTTACATACCTTTCCATTCAACTATTCTATCACTTGCACGTTCTCCTTCAATGCTCACGTTTCTACCTTCATTAGAGTTATACTATCATTAGGAAATCGGTGACTTAGCAAACATGACGAAAGCTAGAGAAAATTGGACAGCATTTCCTTTATTTATACGACTTCCTCCATATCACATTTCAACTCCCAAACATCTATAATAACATTCATAACATCATAACTGTTACATCCCGTGTTTTCGTGCGTCGAAAAGTGTGTGAGTAAATGATATTAGTAACGGACACGAGGTTATCCCCCAAGCTTATAGGTGGTTAAAGTGATGGTACACATGTATCGTAAGGATTTGAAGTTAAACCAATCGAAGAAAATGAGTTTCGTCGAGGTTCGAAATTTATTTGAATGGAATACGGTCCAAGCTATAATATCCCGTATTTTTGGACTAGAAAATTTAATCGTCCAACATGAGCAAATTTACCCGAGCCCGGAGAATTCGATCATATCCAAGGATAAAAATCAAGAGCTCGGTGTATACAAGGAATGAAGTCCCAAAATTATTTAAAACAAAAAAATGTGACGACGATGATTGAAAATAATATTTTATGTGTAGCAAATGAGGCCATGGACTATGGTATATCACATGATTATGATAATAAGTATATGAAGTGTGTTAAAAGTGGTCCATGTCTAAGTGAGTTGAGAGCAAGAAACTAATTATGCGGATAAATTATTAAGTACCGTATTTATTATAATTGTATGGATAAGTTTGATATGGAGTAGTGAAGTGGTCAACCTCCATTTGACACATGGCCAGGTAATGAAGAGGTGGCATCCAATAAAAGGGATTAGGTGGCAATGAAGTAGTGAATTACAAATGTGATTAGGTACTATATAATGTTCTAATTCATTATATTGAGTTGGTGCAATTTAACGTCCTAACTCATTCTTTAAAGAATTGGAAGAGAGCAGCACCTATCTTTGGTGAAGAACGGCAGCATATAAACTCCCTATATGCAGCAAATTTATCCTATTTTATGAGATTAATTATAATTTTTATCAAGAACAACATGCGGGTTTGGTTCATCGCTTTAATCTCGTTGTTCCGTCTTACCGTGTTATTGAATTCGGGCTTTCTTCAAGGTGAAGTAAGGTGGAAGAAGATTATTTCTTGGCAAATGAGGTAATAATTCTCCTCTACTAGATATATTTAAATTCATCCCGGTATAGCTAAATTGTGACATGGGAACTACGAAATTAATTGCGAAAAATCGGATAAATTATTGTTGTTATCATATGGGCCGTTTGGTGGTTGTTATGAATAGTTTTGTGGGCTGGAATGTCGAGGGATTGGCTGTAGTTGTTGTCGTTGTGTTTGTTATTATACTACGTATATACGAAAATAAAGAAGTATATACAAGCATCGGTATAGGAATGTATATTAGGCTGTTTTGGAAGTGATTTAAGAATGGATTTAATTCTAGTTTGATATGAAATTGTTGGTATTTTTGTTGTTGGTATTTTGATTAATGTTTGGGCTGAATTGGAATCTCGAAGATTATCAAGTTTTCTTGTGGGAAATGCTGCCCGAATTTTGTTAAGTAACGTGCTAGCTTAGGCTTTGGATTTTTTGAGCGCGCTATAGTTAATATTTGATGTCAATAATGTTGTTGTAGATTGGGAAACCCGGGATCTGATTTATGGTTAGTTTGGAGCAGGTAAGGTATGTAAAGTTATCCCTTCTTTCTTTTGGCATGTCCTAGATATAAGTGATGTATGAAATGAGCTTGGGGTAATTCCATTCATAAGTTCCGAGCATGATTTATGATTCTTATTCACTTATTGATGTTAGAACCCTTAGAGTAGTCGAGCTGTGATATCCCGTATTTCGTACATTGGAACAATCCGGATTAATTATGATAAGTTAAGGACAAAACCATTCCGGGATACAAAGTCGGGACTTTTGACCTTCGATTTTATTTTGAGACATAAGTTGTGCATGAATTTGTTTGCATGGAACAATTAGGAAAATTTGGGACCAAAATTGGAAATTATGGAACTTGAAAATCATGCATTTTTGCTTGTTGTGGCCGTGTGGTTTGTTGGTTGGTCCCACATATTTTGTGTTCAATTTTTATTGCTCCAACACATGGTGTGGGCCAAGGACACTTGTATTATTCATATAAGGTGTAAAAGATGACCAAGTCTTCACAATTTATCATCTTCCATACTTAGAAAAAAAAAGCAAGAAGTTGAAGCACAAAGAGAGGCTCTCGGCCAACTCTTGGAAATTTCAAGTCCAAGAACAAGCCATCCTAAAAATATTTTGTTGATGCAAACCCACTAATTGGAGGTCCCTAAGTAGCGTGGAAGTGTTGTTGGGGCAATCAACCCGCTAGTTTTCATCCTTGGAAACCCTAGCCTATTGTGAAGTTGAAGGAAGAAAGGTAAGATTTGATCTTGTTTATGTGTTATAAAGGTTGTATGCATGTTGTAGTATGTTAAAATGAAGGAAATTCATGAAATATGGCATGTTGGAGTGGAGGTTGTGAATGTAGTGTTGAGCCGTGTAAGTGTGTGTGTGTTGTGTTATGTTGTGTGTGTTTAAGTGATGAATTAAGTTCTATGTAGTATGTTAGTTGTTGTAGTGTGAAGAAATGAGGGAGAATTATCAATATGTGCATGTTGGTGTGTGGCCGAAAATGGGTCATGTTATATGACAAAGAACGCATTAATGTCGCTTAGTGTTTTAGTGGTTGTCGTAATGAATTCTATGTTGGAAATGAGTTTTTAATGACTCAAGATTGATGTTGTAAATGTATGGGTTGATTTGGAGGTTATTGTGCATTTGATGAAATTTGTATATTTATGAGAATGATATCGTTATAGTGTGGATTGTTGATACAAATCATGATTCGGAAGTTAGAAATGGACCATAGTTGTTCTCGGGTTTGGGGACAGTTTTTGGGCAAATTGGAGCCTTGTTGGATTGTTGAAATTATTGTATAAATTGTTTGAAATGTTCTTAAGTGTTGTTAGGGTGGATTCGAAGTGGTATTTGAATGTATAAGCGTTGATGTTAGCTTGAATGCAAGTCGTTGAATCGAATATATTGAAAGTTGCCGAATGATGTAAAAGAGAGTTATTAATGTTTTATTGCCTTTCGGATTACTTATTGATGTTGCTAGGTTGGTTGTTGTTGTTGTTGATTTGGCCGAGTTAAATTCTCGGGGTGGCCTATTTACAGGGGAAATGCTGCCCAAATTTCTGTAGAATTAAGGGCTAAATTGGAATTAAATGCCCAAATGTTTATAGCTAACGTTGGCATATTATGCATTGTTTGTAGACTTTGGGCAGCCCGAGACATAAGTTTGAGTTGGACTAGCTTGAGTTGGATTAGCGTTGAAAGCGATCGAGGTATGTAAAGCGTAACCCTTCCTCCTTTTGGCATGCCTTAGTTTTGAATAGGCTATGACACGAGCCTCGAGGGAATTTTTTACTCGCGATCCGACCGTGTCCGTGATTCTTATTTGTTCCTTGGTCTTCGTATGCTTGGTATGATGAAATATTGGCTCTTATGTTTTTGTATGACTACGTTTCGAAGTTGCATAAAAATTGATTTTTAAAAGAGTTTTGTTCCTAAATGATTTCGAAAACTACGAAAGTCCGTCACTTTCACGTACAGAACCGGGATCGCCTCGATATCCTCAAAAAATGATTCCACGATGTATGATGATTAGGTTTTCCATAGGCGGGCAGACTTGAGTCGACACCGTCCGTGGGCCCCGCGACTTTTCTTATGTACTTATGACTATTCTTGAAAGGATATGATATGACGATTATTCCGATTTCAAGTACGATCAGTTTACGTGTCTTTTGAGTTGGTAATAATGATTTGATAATATATGATAACTATGATTTTCGTAGGCGGGCCCGAATTGGGGTGACGCCCGTCCGTGGCTCCCGCGACTTTTTTTTTTGTGTAGTACTAACGACTTTTTGAAAAGAATGTAATATGATTATATATTTGTTTGTTGAGCCTAAAATGTTGATTCGCATACTTATGATTCCGATACGTGACTATGATCTCTGAAGTCCGGTTTGATACGTTCCCGAGTGGTATTCGGAAAAAAAATCTGATTTGACTACTGTTGAGGCTTATAAACGATGGTTCGTTTTGATTAACTTATTAAATCTTTGAAAATGTTTTAAACCGTATTTGGTTACTTTTGAATCGCTTTGTGCATTCCGTTATTACTTATTTCGCCGAGTCCCGGGCCGGTTATGATATCGTGCGCACTATGTGATGTTGACCGCTGGGTACCTGGCCGCGGTATGTGCATATGTGATATTACCACTGGGTTCCTGGCCGCGGTATATGTATATATGTGGTATTACCGCTGGGTTCCTGGCCGCGGTATGTGTATATGTGATATTACCGCTGGGTTCCTGGCCGCGGTATGTGTGTATATGTAGTATGTGATATGTGATGATTTGATGATACAATATGATATGGGGTATGAGGTATGATAATATGACGGTACGTTATGATTATTAAGATATATATGGATCGGGCCGTACGTTCCTCGGCAATTGGATAATGTCGACTCGTATGGTATGTTTGATTTCCGTATATACGAGGCGTAAATATTTTTTTTTTCAAAAGAAAGCGAAGTATTTTGACATCCGATTATCCTATTTGTCTTTCGTACCGCTTATGTATAATTTGGAGGTCGACATGTAAGTACCTTGGCATTCGGCTTATTATGCTCGCGTTCGGTGCACTTTACTTGTTATGACTTCGTTTTCCGTACTTCCCGCTTTGCATACTGGTGACATATTCCGCATCGACCCCCTTTCGGGGGCTGCGTTTCATGCCCGCGGTACAGATTCGTATACGCGTTTTGGTGATCCACCGGCGTAGGATTCCATTCGTCGTTCGCAGTGCTCCTTTTGTTCGGGAGTGATATTTTGGGTATATACTCTCCCGATGTATATGATTATGTTTATTCAGGGTACGGCGGGGCCCTGTCCCGTCAACTGATTCTGTTGTTCTGTATTAGAGGTCTGTAGACATGGATGTGGGTTATGTACAGTTCGGTTCGGATGCGTTGAGTAAGTAGTATTTGGGCGGCCCATCCGCCGTGCCAGCCTTGTCGGCTGTGTGTATGCATGCTTTGCTACGTTATATATATTATGACACCTTACCAGCTTTGTGCAGTTTATATGTTTGTATGTGGCAGCTTTGGAACCACGTATGATCTCTATGTCGGTATAGATTGTTTGTATGCTGATTTCGGTTATTGAGTGCGTATGGGTGCCCAGATCGGGCACTAGTCACGGCCTACGGGGTTGGGTCGTGACACGAGCTACTGCCCTCGAGTTTTCTATATGGTTGGATGGTAAATGCTGCATAAAAGTCCCTATTCTTAAAAGGTTCTATAATGACTAATGTCCTTAACTTTCATAAGCTGTTTCGCATTATCTTGATACATGTCTATGATTCCTGAGGCTCTATTTGACATAGTTCATAGTGACATTTAAAGAATACTTAATATGGCTATCGCCTTTGATACTCGAGTGTTAGCTTATTCTACTTATTCTGTTGAGTCTCAGATGATAGTTGCATATGGTTGCTTATGATATTCTACTCGTGCATACTGTTATTGTATCATTCACCGAGTCCCGGGCCGGGTATGTTATCACGCACATTTTGCTATATTATCCACCGAGTCCCTCACTAGAGGGCCGGGTACGCTATATGATGATATGATGATATAATGATATGATGATATGATGATATGATATGGTACCGAGTCCCATGATGGGCCGGGTACGGTATACGTGTACACGATTTTATTCACCGAGTCTCATAATGGGCCGGGTACGGTATATGATAATGATATGCATGATTTCATTCGTAAGGTACAGGTACAGTGACTTCTTGACTATTATACTTGTCTCCTGGAATCCCTACTTCAGTTGGGATCTTTCTTATTGTACCTCATGCTTTATATACTCAGTACATATCTCGTACTGACCCCTTTCTTCGGGGGGCTACGTTTCATGCCCGCAGGTACAGACGCTCGTTTTGGTGATCCGCCAGCTTAGAATATCTATTCAGCTATTTTGGAGTGCTCCCTTGTCCCGGAGCCTAGCTTTTTAGTGCGTATTCTTTTTTGTTGTATATATGTGTTTATCCGTGGTATGGCGGGGCCCTGTCCCGTCATATGATACTGTTGTTACTCTTAGAGGTCTGTAGACATATGTGTGGGTTGTATATAGATGATGTCCAGCTGTGTTAGCATGACTTATGTTTTGGGACGTTCTCATTTGTAGTGGCAGCGTTGTCGGCTTGCGTATATATATGTTTTGGGATGTTGTATGTAGTGGCAGCCTTGTCGGCTTGCGTATATATAGTTGGGACGTTCCCACACGCTATGACAGCCTTGTCAGCTTATGTCCTATTTGTTATATCCCGTATTTCGTACGTCGGGATAATCCGAGTCAACCTTGCTAAGTGAAGGCCAAGACCATCCCGAGATACGAGGTAAAGACTTTTGTTGTCTTAAAGCATAAGTTGTGTATGATTTTATTGTCATGGAAATACTGAAGAATCATTTGGGGTCAAAGTCCATTTTTGGAAAGTATTCTAATTTTGGAAAGGAAATTAGTTCATGAAAAATGAAAAAAAAAAAGAAAGGAGAGGGCCGTATGGCCGGCCACTTGGGTGGGCCATGGCCACATGGTTGGTAATATGAGTAATTAAAAGATGACTAAGTAGTCATCATATTCATCTTCTCCTTCATTTTAGAAAATTCAAGAACCTTGGAGACAAAAGAGGCTCCAATCGGCCATAGGAAAGAAAAAATTGAAGATCAAAATCTTCTCCAAAAAAATTATTTCTTCAAGCTTTTCAACTCATTAGAAGGTGAAGAACAACATAGAGTGGTTGTTGAGTAGCAAGAACAAGAATTTATTCAAGAATAAACTCTAGATAAGTTGAAGAACCAAGTGAAGAAGGTAAGGCCCAATCTTCTTTTTATTATGTTATGCATGGTTTGTGTATGTTGTGAAGTGTGAAAATGAATGAAATCCATGAAAATATGGGTGTTGAAGTGAAACCGTGTGGGTGTGTGGTTGGCCGTGCATGTGTGTGTGATGTTAAGGTGATGAATTAAGTGAATTTAGCATGTTTGTGGGTTGTTGAAATGTGTAGAAAATGAATGAAATCATGGAAGATATATGTGTAGGTGTTGGCCGAAAATAGGGGCTGTTTGTTATGCAAGAAATGAAGTGATGTTATCTAGTATTTTGACTGTCGTCGTTATGAATTCTATGAGGTAAAATGAAGTTTAATGAATCAAATTGAAGTTGTGATGGTTGTGGGCTGATTTGGAAGCCAATGTAACTCTTATGTGAATTTTATATTTAGGATGATTACATTGTTAATATATAGATTGTAGATGTAGTTTATGAGTTTTGGAAGAAGAAAATATGTTAGTGTTGTTTTCGGGTTTGGGGAGCATTTCGGGTAAGTTGGCACATTGGTTGGGTTGTTGGGAATATTGTGTGGATTTTTAAAGTGCTCTTGAATATTGTTAGAATGGTTTCGGATCAGTAATCGAATGTATGAACGTTGATATTGGTTTGAATATAAGTAGTTGAAATAAGTATAATGGAATATTGTGAATGTTGTTGAATTATGTAAAGGGATACTAATGTTAGAATGCGTTTTGAATGAATGGTTGATGTTGTTAGAATGTTTGTTGGTATTGTTGTTGATGAGATTGGCCGAGTTTAATTCTCGGGGTGGTGCATTTATAGGGGAAGTGCTGCCGAAATTTCTGTAGAATTTGGTGTGCGCTTGGAATCGGGTTTCCAAATGCCTTTAGCTAATATTTGATGTTTAATGACGTATTGTAGATCTTGGGAAGTCTGCGACGTAAATTTGGATTAGCTTGAAGAGCAGGCGAGGTATGTAAGGCTTACCCTTTTTCTTCATTGGCATGTCTTAAATACGATTAGGTTATGATAAGTTACGAATCTCGAGGCGATTCCATTCCTGTGATCCGAGCAAGCATATGAGTTTTATTCACTTCTTGATGTTCGCAAGACAATTTAGTTAAACTATGGCCCTTATGTTTTTGTAAGATTGGATCTTGAAAGTTGCATAAAAAGATTTTTGTCGTAAAAGGTTCTGTAACTACGAACGTCCGTAACTTTCACAGAAAGGCTCGGATCGCCTCAAAACTGTTTGTAAAAGATCTTAATGCGAATAAGGTTACCAACTTTCATAGGCGGGCCCGGGTTGGTCGATGCACACCCGTGGTCCCCAAGATTTTCGTTTGTATAGTTCTGGTGACTTTCTGAAAGAACTTAACCTAGTTATCATTTTCGCTCTCGAGCATCGCTTACTTATTCATCTGTTGAGTCCGTCCCGATAATATATATGACTGTGGTTCCTACGGTTCCGTGATATGTTTAAGATATTTGATACGTTCCCGAATGTCGTCCGAGAGGTATTTGACATGACTAAGTTCCGACTTTTAAACGATAACTTGTCTTGATTTTTCCTTTACATTTTTGAAAAATGTTTTTAAAAATTGCATATAGTTTCTCACGACTCTGCTCGTGCACTATTGTTACTTCCTTCACCGAGTCCCGGGGCCGGTTATCATCGTGCGCATTATGTTATATTTCCGGAGTATGATGTGTCCGGTTCGCCGTGCCCCCCCTTTTAACGGAACCGTGGATAATGGTGTTATGATGTGTCCGGCACGCCGCGCCCCTCTTGGCCGGGCACCGTGGTATATGTGATGTCACAGACGTGAGGATACGCGCAGATATAAAAACCGAGTATGATGTGTTATGGCGCCAATGCCGGAGGGCGACCATATTCTAAGAGCCCATGCATGATTTGCATTTTACTCAGTAAGCATTTGATATTCTGATGTTGCATTTATTTTCTATACTTTTGATCCGACTATGACTCTGTTTACTATGTTTTATGCCTTGCATGCTCAGTCGTACATATCTGCATCGACCCCCTTTCTTCGGGGCCGCGTTTCATGCCGCGCTGTATAGGTACACGCTTGCCTGTCCGTCGACCCTAGGATATCTGTTACCGCTTTGGAAGTGCTCCTGATCCGAACCACACATTTTGCACGACATCTCGTTATATGTATATATATGTTTGTTCATGGGTACGGGCGGGGCCCCGTCCCGTCATATGATTCTCTATGACTCTTAGAGTCCGTAGACATATACGCGCGGGTTATGGGTAGTTGTTGTTTCCTTGTGTCCGTGTGATCTCGTGCTTGGACGTCCCCCCGTATGATGATAGCCTTTCGACTTATGTCCGCCGGATGTTGTGACCGCGAAATGTATATATATATATGCATATGTATTTGTAACCACCACGGGGCGACGTGTCGCTATTACGTAAATATAAAGATCCGATTATGATTCGGCCATATCGATGTTTGAACTGTATATGTCTAATCTGTTTATGTTGATTATGGTTAGGGAGTACGTCGGGTGCCCGATTTAGGGCACGATCACGGCTCACGGATTAGGTCGTGGCACGCGTTTATCTCCGTTGACGATTGTGACTCCTCGAACGGAGTTGCGTTGATATATATATATATATATATATATGTGATAGTTGTCCTGAGATGACATCCTGTTTCTTTAAGTCCCATATTACGTTTAGTTATGGATTGATTATAGCTAACAGGTGTATATACGAGTGCCCAACTCGGGCACTAGTCGCGGAGTGTCTACAGACCGTGTCTAGTAGAGTCTTGTTTATCGGTGTTTTGTGCACCACATCTATAAACAGGAAGCTATAGGACATTTAGGGTGATACCTTTCTTTCATATCTAAGATCGTGCGATAGAGCTAAGCCATAGGAAATGAGATTCCTTATACTAACCCTTGATTTCGGCGGAGAAGAACGCATCGACGGCACGAAAGTGACTGACGATATTGGAAGTTACAAAGTACGCAGGTAAGCAACGGTATGAAAGATGTATGTCGGGCAAGGCATTCGAAGTACGATTGAAATGTAAAGTTGAAGATTGTAAGGAAAAGTAAACAGGAAAGTGTAACCGGTGCAGTTTGAGTTGGACATACGAGGTAAGTTCATTATTTTCATACTGTTGTTGATATTGGGAGCCATTATTGCTGTTTGTGATATGATATGATATATAC
>NW_026716371.1:0-17667 GCF_029784015.1 Lycium ferocissimum
AATATTGGTTCCTTAGTATGCGTATTCTTGCTAAGTTAATCACGAGTTTTTAATTTTTTGGTGTCAAAACGGGATCTAAGCAGGCTTTTTTTTCAGGTAAAGGGAGTAGTGTTCGTAGGCTTGTTCTAGATTGTCGACCATATTAATAAACATGAGGCTACATGAACACTTTTGGAAAGTTTCCCTTATTTCTTTCATTCCTATCTCGTGAAATAGAGTTTGAGTTAAGTTTTAATCCTTGAATGTTTTCATCAAAGATGGTGAGAACCAGATCGACCTTTGGAGGACTAGAGAAGGACGCCAGCAAGGCTACGCCTAAGACACGTAAGAGGCCGAGCTCGTACTACTTATCCTAGGACCGCACAGTACCGCTATGGCTACTGTGAGGTAGGCCTCCATGCCCTGGGACAAGCTAGGCGACAAAGACAACCTATGGTACTTGAGGTGCATAATGCAGCCCACGGACTACGATCCTGGTCCTACCGATATCTTTCTTCCCGTGAGATGTGGTAGTGACATTATTGAGTGCTTTGGTGTTGTATTCTCCGACCGGTTGGTGCAGGCGCCATCAGTTGCTTAGATGGGGGCATGCTACTATTGGTGCTCGCATTCACCGCTACTATTCCTATTATTATGACCTAACCCATTTGCTAAGACTCGATTCCTTACCCTCTTTGTTGCTCCATTTTTGTGATAATGTTGGATGAAACGAGACCTTGTACTACTACTAGTGATTATCGCGTGATGAAGATAAAGTCTTTTATGAAATTTTTTCCTCTGGATTTTGATAACATTCCAATTCCTGCTACGACTCAGAAGTTCATAGAGAAGTGCAAGAAGGTCTTTCTTACTATGGGTATTAGAGATACTCATGGGGTAGCCTTTACTACCTTTCTGTTTTCTAGCGTAGCTGAGTTTTGGTGGGTTTCTTATTAGAGGGGCAGGCCGGCTAGCTAGATCTGTACCGCTCACTTGGAGCGAGTTTGTAGCCTTATTCAAGGATAAGTTTATCCCAAGAGTCAGCGAGAGGAGAGACGGCACCAGTTTGTGCACTTGGAGAAGGGAGCCACAACTGTGGCCGGGTATGATGCTAAGTTCACTGATTTGGCTTGTTATGAGCCTTAATTAGTCCCTACTAATAGAGACATGGTGATTAGGTTGTTGATAGGTTGCGATACCGTATCCGAGTCATCTTTAGTGGCACAGAGTCATTATAGCTCATATTTGGATATTGTTGATACTGACTCTCTAGTTAAGGATACACAGGCCCAGGAGGATGCTGCACGAGACAAGAAGAAGACTCATCATTAGGCAACCACTAGCATTAGGCTTCATGCGGGGATTAGAGAGTTCGGGGGTCGGTGTCCTTCTGGAGCCAGCCTGAGGCCTCGCCCTTTCATTTTTCAGTGTTCCACCAGCCCGTCTAGGGTAGCAACAGTAGCATTAGAGGCATGGTGATTCATTACAGACAGGGATCCCCACTTGCAGGACTTGTGGCAGAGCTCATTATGGCTAGTACAATAGAACTGGGGGTAGAGAGTGTTACACTTGTTGTGATTTGGGGAATTTTGCTAGATAGTGCCCGAGGTGTGGTACTTTAGTTCAGACTTCGGGCAAACATTGTTCTTCAATACTATCGCTACCATTCGGACCCGGCAGCGCCGGGACTACTACTCGGGCCCTACCGGGGGCACGTACAATGGGAGCTCGGCCAGGCAAGTGCGACCTCCCCGTGTGTTTGGTATAGTTCGATAGGATGCGGATGCATCCAATGCAGTGGTTACATATATACTAACTATATGTTCTCATGATGGTTTTGCACTTATAGATCCGGGGTCTACTTATTTATATGTGTTGCCATACTTTGCTCCGTGCTTGGGTTGGGTAGAGAACTTTTCATGCTTGATGTTCCTTTGATGTCTCAAGCCCCGTGGGGGAGTTTGTTAGAGTAGATAGAGTTTATAGTGGTTGCATGATTTCCATCGAGAGAGTAGACACGTCAGTTGATCTTAATATCCTTGAGATGGTAGATTTTGACATCATTGTTGGTATGGATTGGTTGGCATCTTATCACATAAATATAAACTGCTATGCCAGAACTATGACTATTGGGGCTCTGAGAGGGCCTAAAGTGACGTGGAATGGTGTAAAGGTGAACCGTAAATCTTTCATGAAGGCCAGATAATTTTTTAACAAGGGTTATTTGGGTTTCATTGCCACTGTGAGTGATACTAGAGCAGAGGAAGTTCCACATGATAGTATTCTTATGGTGAGGGAGTTTCATGATGTATTCCTAGAAGATCTACCTGGTTTACCTCTTATGAGGGAGATAGAGTTTAGCATTGATTTAGTCCCGGGGAGTTAAGGGAGTTGAAGAAGCAATCATGGTTTGTTTGGTCTAGAGAGCTTGACTCCTGAGGGCTAATGGTTCAGGATGATTAGTCTAGGGAACTTGACTCCTGAGGGCCTATCATTCAGGATGATTGGTTTAGGGAACTTGACTCTCGAGGGACTCTGATTTTACATGGTGCTATTGACCTGTATCTATGTGTTACTTGTCTTACATGTTGTTTCAATACAATCTTTAAGGGTATATATATATATATATATATATATGTACTATTTGTTGCATGCATTGTATTTTTAAGACTTGTTCCACGAGATATGATGGCAAGGCGGGTCAATGATCTTGTTGGCTCTATGCTCACTCTTGTTGTTGTTTCTATTTGTACAGATCCTAGCTTTAGTACCACTGTGGTTCCTCTCGGATCTCATTCGAGGCACTTGCTATTTCCAGTTGAGGTGAGTTAACCGCATTTTGATCATGGTGACACCTTTATTTTATCCTTCTTCTCTCTTTGATTGAATCGGGTAGTGTCCCAAGACTCTTGCATTCGAATTTATATTAGTTGCTTCTTGACTAGTTTGTGGGAGGTGGATTTTGATACTTTGGTATTTTCGAGCTTCGAGTCATTTTCTTATTAGTATTAATGGCTGTCGATATTCTATATTGGATGGGTTGCTATTTGGTTGATTACAAGGATTATTGGGATGCTCCTATTTTAGGAGAAACTCTGTCAATTTTTTGTTGATATTTGGTATTTGATAAGATTAATATTGGTTTGCTTGGCATGGGTAGTTGCATGTGCTAAGTTCCAATGACGATCCTTGAATTTTGGGCTGTGACATATGGGAAAAAAACCATTAATAATTCACAGAAAATAGAGAGAGAGAGAGAGAGAGAGGGGGGGGGGGAGAGCACACCTTGGGCGAGACGACGAAGCGAGCAAAAAAAATTAATGCTTTGCCCAAAATGGTTATGCATCGTCTGGAAAAAAGTGAAGCGCCACTGTCCCCTCCGCCATTCCTTGTTGAGGACGCAAGAGAGAGAGAGAGAGAGAGAGGCAAGGCTGCCCTAGGGTTTTGACCTGAATTCATGAAATAGAGAAAATGAATAAGGGTATAGGGATTTAGCGTCTAAAACGGAAGTTGGGTTGGGTCGCAAGGTCTTTAGGGCTGCTTGCATGATTTTGAAGTGGGTTTCAACCCAATTTTAAGGAATCAAAGAGGTAATGATGGATAATTATTTCTTGCAAATGTGGCTACAGGTTGCCTTTAAAAAAGTAACCACATGTGTTTCAATTATAGCCAATTTCATGCGAAAATCAATTTAATCATTTCAATTAAAGCCAGTTCTGAAAATCAATTGCAAATGTAATCAAATTGAACTAAAAATTGAAATGTAATCGATTATTCATTAAATAATCTAATTACTTGATTTAACGGCGTAAAATACTTATCAATTAACACTGATCAATTTAAACATTTAATTAAGTACTTGTTTTCACATGGTTGACTTTAAAACCTGAAAAATATATTTAAAAATCATAATTTATATAGTTAAATATTCAAATGATATACAATTATATACCTTATGATATTTTGCCAAGTGAAATGGAAAAATGTCATCAAAGTAATTTTGTAAAATACTTTCGACTCTCAAAAGCACATATTCTACTCCATTTGTGATTCAAGAAATCTAACCAATTAAATAAAATTATGGAGGATCAAAATTGGGTATCAACACCCGTACCTCCCACCATATTCAAAATCACTGAAGCTTCATTCTTAAGTCCATCTATGGTCTCACATACGGTTCATATGTCAAATGTACGGCCATACCTTGTACCATACCTCAAGCCGAAACCTTCAAACTTTTTCTTTCAGTTCCCTATAAACTCCACACATGTGCAACACCACAACACCTCAATGGGACCTTAACTCTTAAGAACAACCATATTCTTCGGTTTTGGTTGATTTACTCATATTCAACGAGTCAAACCTTAGCCCAAACGCATGAGGTATTACATCATCATTACTAAGGATCGATGACTTACATAAGTATGAATAAGGTGGATTATGAAATTGATCAGAAAATTGGGATTAATGTGCAAAATTTTGATTTTGTCGAGATTGTGTATCTCTAATTCAACCAAAATTTGAACCCGCCATATAAATGGTATCTACATTTACTATTCAACATTGGGCTAAATAAAATATACCCAGCAGTTTAGGTAGCCACTTTTCTGCTTTCTAATTGAAAAATAGCCATTGTAGAGTTTCACTTTCATAGTAAAACTCTGTCACTTGTGGAATTATAAGTCCATTGGCAATAGCCATTTCGCAATCACAAGAACTAAAAATTGGCTATTTGTGAATAATATGCCAATGGTAATGCTTGATTTCCCTCTATCTCAACACTATGTATTTCCTTTGTTCCATTTTATATTGGGATTGTTATTCAAATAAGCGCCCAAATTCATTGTTTACTTTTCTTAGCCGGTATACATAGATTATACGCTAATCATACATGAATTTACATATAATACATATAAAGTATAAATACATTGTACATTTGTCAATAATTTTTAGTTCAATGGATCGCTCTTTCGGTTATTTTACTCTTTTATCATGTGAACATTTACATTTTGATCAGTCCTAGAAAAATTAACACATGTTTTATTTGAAAACTTTTTAACATTAATATTTCATTTTTTGTAGTTACTATAGGTACCCTTGGTATGCTACATATTGTTAGCTTATATGTTTAAAAAATTCACTTTCTTAAAACTCCAAGTACATTTAGATAATATTCTGAGCGAGAACCTTACGAACCAACATAATCTCAATGTGATGGATTGGGAGATCAAGATCAGGAACAAGAAGAGGATCGTGGATGATCGGCCAAGGATTGAATGGGGGAGTTTGACCATGACTAGTGCCTTGGAGATGAGAGAGAAGTTGATGGCTATAGGGGCTTGGGAGAGTAGTGGGGATGCGACCGGTATGTGGGATAGGATAGCCAGTTGCATTAGGGAAGTAGCCAGAGAGGTGTTGGGGGTCTCGAGAGGTATCCGTGGTGGCCATTGAGGGGACTGGTGGTGAAATAGAGAAGTTCAAGGCAGGTGGAAGCAAAGAAAGTGGCGTATGCGAAGTTGGTAGAAAGTAAGGATAGGATGGAGAAGAGGAAGAATAGGGAATTGTATAAGATGGCAAGAAAGGAGGAAAAATTAGCGGTTATGGCAGCAAAAATGACGGCTTTTGGACACTTGTATGCAGAACTAGAGGATTGAGCGGGGGGAGGGAGGGGGGGGGGGATAAGAAAATGTATAGACTAGCCAAGGTGAGGCAGAAGAGGGCATGTTTCTTGGATCAAGTGAAGTGCATCAAGGACGAGGACGGCAAAGTACCGGTGGATGAATCTCTCATTAGACGAAGATGCAGTCATACTTCCATAAACTCATGAATAAAGAAAGGGACGGAGGTATAGTGTTAGAAGAGTTGGAGGACTCCGAGAGGCACATCGATTTTGGGTATTGTAGGTGTATAAAGGTTGAGGAGGTTAACGGTGTATTTCATAGGATGCACAGGGGAAGAGTAACCAGGCCTGACGAGATTCCGGGGAAATTTTGGAAGAGCGTAGGCCAGGTAGGTTTGGAGTGGCTGACTGTATTATTTAATGTTATTTTTAAGACGACAAGAATGCCCGAAGAATGGAGGAGGATTACGATGAATCCTTTATACTAGAACAAAGGTGACATTCAGAGTTGCAATAACTATAGGGGTATCAAGCTGCTATGCCACACTATGAAAGTTTAGGAGAAGTGGTGGAGATGAGGGTGAGGTGAGGCGTGTCTATTTCCAAGAATCAGTTCGGATTCATGCCAGAGCGCTCAACTATAGAAGCATACATCTTGTAAGGAGACTAGTGGAGCAGTTTAGGCAAAGGAAGAGGGACTTACACATGGTGTTCATCGACCTAAAAAAGGCATACAACAAAGTGCCAAGGGAGGTTCTTTGGAGATGTTTGGAGGCTAGAGGTGTCCCTGTGGTGTACATTCGCCCAATCAAGGACATGTATGAGGGAGCCGAAACCAGGGTTTGGATAGTAGGAGGAGACTTGGACCACTTTCCAGTTTTGATGGGGTTGAACTAGGGATCAACTCTTAGCCCGTTTTTATTTGCCTTGGTGATGGATGGATTGACGCGGCAAATCCAAGGTGAAGTGCCAGGTTGTATGTTCTTTACGGATGATATAGTTCTAATTGACGAGACTCTCAGCGGAGTTAATGCTAAGCTGGAGGTTTGAGACAAAACCTATAGTCTAAAGGGCTCAGGTTGAGTCGAACCAAGTTAGAGTGTTTGGAGTGCAAGTTCAGTAGCGTAACGCCTGAGGCTAGATGATATACCTCGAAAAATTTTCCGTTGTTGCACAGTGAATAGACTAGCGAAGATTATGGAGTATATGGTGTCTCGATAAGTAAGAAATAGCATTTGATGACCTTAAGTAAGATTTCAAAAACATTCGATGTTAGACGAGAAAGATTGCCTATAAGGCAAGGCTTACGATAGGTATCGGAAAGAATTTATGAGTAACGAGTTAATGGTGACTTAAAGATATTTTGGAGAAGAGTTATAACATCTCTTAGATTGGTATTGAGATGTTAGACAAGTTAAGAAGGTTCCATAAAGATTGGAGATCAAACGAGTCGACGAGAACAAGTTCGGGATCCTTTGGACATTATACGGCCGGACATGCGCCCATATAAAATTCACGAACCGTATGTCCGGCCGTAGGTTCAGATCCCGAATGGCACCTCAACGGCTGGACCAAACATACGGTCCCAGGACATACGGATGAAAAATATACGGACCGTATGTTGGTCCGTATGTTGTAAAGCTGCTGGGACAGGATCAATTGTGTTATTTATTAAGGATCCAAGTTTCATTTCATTTCATTTCATTTCTTTTTCACTCCCCTTCTCTCTAAAACATCTCTCCACATTTCTCCCACAAGTTTTCAAGAGAATTAGTGTTCAACTTCATCAAACCAAGTGAATCAAGTGTAAGAAATCCATTAAAGTTCATCAAAGGCAAGGAATTCAAGTGAAGGAAAAACTAGGGTTTTGCTCAAGTGAGGTATATGCAACCAAGGTTAAATCCTACACCATCTAAGGTAAGTTTTATGATGTTTCCATGTTGTTTAAAGTATTTGAAAGTTGAAACACTTGGATTGCAAAAGAATATAAGAAATGGGTCATGAATGTGTGAATAGTGTCACTTTTGAGTGAATGTTTGGAATGAGTTATGATTCTTGATACATTATGAATATAATCATGTTATAAATGATATTGAGAACATGGAATAGACCTTGAATATGAATGAACGGAATTATGTGATATGACCATGAATATGGATGAACTGGTGTGAAGGGTGAAGTAAGAATAATGTAGTTGACTAAAGGCTATTGTAGGCAGATTGTGAATGTTATTATTGATGTTTGGGAGTTGATAAATAATATGGAGGAAGTCGTATAAATAAAGGAGATGTTGTCCGATTTTCTCTAGAATTAGTCATGAATGCTAAGCTTTCCATTATCTAATATGAGTATGCACTTCAATGAAGGCAGAACGTGAGCCTTGAAGAAGAACGTACAAGTGATAGAATAGTTGCATGGAAAGGTATGTAAGGCTAACCCTTCCTTCATACGGCATCGTTCTTTGTCCAAATATCTATCCTTCTATGAGCCCACAATGATCCTATGTCTAGAAGCTACTAAGCTTACGATTCTCGATACGATACGATTGTATTAAGTTTCTTATACGACGAGTAATCCTTTAAGGATAAGATGTGATGAATGACGCTAGTAATAATGCTAAAGATGCTTATATGTATATGTGCCTATGTATGGCTATTATGAAACCCCGAGCTTATGTGGCCGGGTAGAATACAGTGAATATGTATATATCTATATATGACGATACGCGCGCATCACTGCAGTTGGGTACGGATGACACCGAGCCTTGGTAGGGCTAGGTACGTATTACACTAAGCCTTGGTAGGGCGAGGTATGTGAAACACCGAACCTTCGTGGTCGGGTATGCTATATAAATGCTATGTATATGACATCAATATGAGTACGAATATGTTAAGAATATTTAAATGCCAAGTAAAGGCTATGTATATGCAATGTATATGATATGAGCATGAGTATGAAAGGAAACATGAATACGAATATGAAAATGGATGCGAAAGGTAAATGAGTACGGATATGAATGTATGTACACGAATACGCAATAGAAATGGAATGTCCCTATGGAAAGCAAGTAAGTGCTATGACGATGATGCTATTATCTCCCATCTTATACTATTTCATATGTTATCTATTATGCTTTCATATTGATATTGATCATGCTTTACATACTCGGTACATTCTTCGTCGCGACATCATTTTATTGTGGACGTTGCGTCATGCCGCGCGAGTGGCCGGGGAGACGAGACTTGATCCATAGCTAGATTTCTCGGGGACTACATGGCGGAGGTCCATTTCATTCGATTGCCGGCTTTTGGTATAGATTCTTTTGTGTACATATTTATGGGCACGGCGGGGTCCTGTCTCGCCCATATGTTATGATATGGCGTGTTCTTCTTAGAGGCTCGTAGACATGTGTATATGGTTCGATATGTTTGGCCTTGTCGGCCTATATTTTGGGATATTATTTTGATAGCCTTGTCGGCTTATGTACATTTATATGGGCATAGTTGTCAACGATGATTTAGATATGTTGTTGCTCAATGAGATTAGAATGATGATGAATGAAAAGCATGATTTAGCTATGTGGCTCACCTAGACGAGATGTGAAAGTATGTTAAGGGGTGCCCGGGTGGGCTAGCACCGGGTGCTCGTTGCGGCCCTCCGGTTGGGTCGTGACACTAGAGTGGTTGTGAGGCTTGGTACCCAGGCCATCCAAAGGAAAGGAAGTTTCAAGTATCTTGGGTCTATTATACAAGGGAATGAGGAGATTGATAATGATGTCACACATCGTATTGGTGCAGAATGGATGAAGTGGAGACTCGTATTAGGAGTTTTATGTGACAAGAAAGTGCCACCAAAACTTAAAGGCAAGTTCTACAAAGTCGTGGTTAGAGCGACTATGTTGTACGGTGCGGAGTGTTGGCCAATCAAGAACTCTCACATACAGAAGATGAAAGTAGCATAAATGAAGATGTTGCGATAGATGTGTGGACATACTAAGAGAGATTGGATTCAAATGAAGATATCTGAAACAAAGTGGGGGTGGCATCGGTGGAGGACAAGATGCGGGAAGCGCGATTGAGGTGGTTTGGACATGTGAAGAGGACATGCCCAGATGCTCCAGTGAGGAGAAGAGGTAGAGGTAGACCGTAGAAGTATTGGGGAGAGATGATTAGACAGGACATGACACAATACCAACTTACCGAGGAAATGAGCATAGATATGAGGTTTTGGAGGAGACGGATTAGAGTAGAAAGTTAGTAGGTAGTTGAGTATTTTCCCACCTATCCTCCCATACTAGTAATCATAGTATTACTCTTGTAGTTTCTTGTCCTTCGATTTCTATTACTGTTTGTTGTTTTTTGTCCTTTGACTATTATATTACTGTGTTTTCATGGTTTATTTGTTATATCATTCTCATCCTGCTTTGAATTATTTGTTCTTATGCCGAGGATCTATTAGAAACAACCTTTATACCCTCGCAAGGTAGGGGTAAGGTCTGCGTACACTCTACCCTCCTCAGACCCTACTTTGTGGGGTTTCACTGAGTATGTTGTTGTTGTTGTTGTTGTTGTTACATTTAGACAATACCATATAATGAGACGCAAGGATCAATGGTTTGCTTGTTTTTTTTTTTTTTAATCATCTTTATAGACTTTTTAAAAGAGTTAATAGGGGAAGGAGGAAGGTCCAAGAGAGGCCTGAATACATTATTCATCTGAAATTACATGACCCAAGAATGTCACCGAATTTAGCCAGAACTCGCACTTTGAAAACTTCGCATACAATTCCCGAGTTCGGAGAATTCCAAGAACAATACGTAGATGATCTGCGTGTTCTGATTCTGTGCGAGAGTACACTAGGATATCATCAATGAATACTATAACGAACAGGTCCAAGAGAGGCCGAGATACATTATTCATTAAATTCATGAACACACGGAGCATTAGTTAGCCCAAAACAACATTACTCGGAATTCTATAATGGCCATATCTCGTTCTAAAAGCCGTCTTGGGAATATCTTCTTCTCTAACTCTCGCTTGATGATAACCCGACCTCAAATCTATTTTGGAAAACCATTTGGCACCACCGTAGCTGATCAAATAAATCATCAATTCTTGGAAGAGGATACTTGTTCTTTATCGTCACTTTATTCAATTGTCTATAATCAATACACATTCGTAGGGAGCCATCTTTCTTTCTCACAAACAAGACTGGTGCTCCCCACGGGGATGAACAGGGCCTAATAAACCCCTTCTCGAGCAAATCTTTTAATTGTGCCTTTAGTTCTTTCAAGTGCCGGTTGCCGTTCCCAAGGGAGGATAGAAATAGGTTTAGTGTCCGCGACACATCAATGGCGAACTCATTCTCTTTCTGGAGAAGGCTGGAAGTTAAATGCAGGAATACAGGAATTCATTCCTGCAAGCAGTTGGAATGTTGGAGGCTTTGCTTCCGTGTCATGAACTCGGACTAAATGATAAATATAGCCCTTAGCTATCATCTTCCTTGCCTTAAGGTAGGAAATAAACCTACCCCTTGGAGTTGCAGTATTTCCTTTCCATTGACACGAAATCTCTGAAATTGAAATCGAACTATTTTCAATCGGCAATCAACGTTAAGCATAGCATGAGGCCAACCAATCCATACCCGTAATCACATCAAAATCGAGCATTTCGACTCAACTAAATCGGCTTTGGTTTGACGATCACATACCACAATTATACATTTTTTATACACTTGTTTAGCTATCACGGGATCACCAACCGGGTAGACACACCTCGAAAAGGTAATTAGCTCGGGTTTCACCCCAATACGATTAGCAACATAGGGAGTAATATAAGATAATGTAGATCCGCATCTATCAATGCATACACATCTTGAGAAACACGGACAATGCAGAACCACGTACGGGGGACGACTAAGATCTTGCCGTCCGCTAAAAACGTATAAGCGGGCCGTGTGGCACACAGTAGATGCTCCCCCCTCGGCCTCTCCTCGGCCTCCGGTCGGGGTCGCACTGGATGCCGATGAAGCCCGGGCCCGGGGATCCTGTGGCGAACGACTCCGCCGCGTGTGGCATCTCTCTCGTATGCTCCGACCCCGCGGGAACTCCGAACCACCGGCGGCCCGCCGGGAAGTAACCCGTACGGCGCATCGCGTCGGAGGTCTCCTCGACTATAATCCCCCCCGGCCTGAACACGGGGCCCTCGAACCGGCCCGTCACAGAACGGAAGACGGTCGGTCTCCACCAATTTGGGGGGGGCGCACTCGGCGGCCGAGTGCCTAGAATACGGCGCCTAATCCCCCATAATCACCACTTTGGGCCCTATGATTTCGGCCCGTTTGCTGCCTCTATCAACTCGCGATCCCCTTGGAGGTTGTTGTCCCCCAAGTTTTGGGCTGGGCTTGAATTCGAAATGTCCTCCCGTCCCTTCTGAAACCGGGTTAGCATCTTTCAAATGTGGCCCTAAGCCACTCACAAATCTGTGCACCCTATCGCCCATATCGGCCACCATTGTCGGGGCATATCTAGCTAAAGAATTAAATTGAAGGCTATACTCCCGGGCGCTCATATTCCCTTGCTTCAAATTTAAAAATTTATCCGCTCTAGCTCGGCGGACCTCGGGTGGCAAGTAATGGCGGATGAAAGCGTCTACAAATTCTTGCCAAACAGGCGGAGGCGCATCCTCTTTTCTTGACGCTATCCAATTGTTGTACCATAGAACCGCCACATCTCGGAGTCTATATGTTTCCAACTCCACTGAGTCAGTCTCAGAAGCATGAATAATCCGCAATGTTCTTAGCATTTCATCAATAAAGCCTTGCGGGTCTTCATCCGACTTCGACCCAAAAGATCGTGAGGATTTTAAACTCGAAGTCACGGGCTCTGCAACCTTTTGGGCGAACGATCACTTGGGCTCGCATTTTACCGTTGTGCCGAGCGGCAAAACTAACCGTGTCAATAAATTAATAGCCTCGGTCAGCATTTGACCAAAAGTGGCCGATGAAAGGCCCCGGAGGCATGGGGAGGGCTGAACCTAAGCCCTGCTTGTTCTTCCGTGATAGGTGGAGTAATGGAGGCATTAGATGGAGCCTCGTGAGCGCGACTACCTCATCTATATTCGTAGGCGGCTCTCTTTCTTTTTCTCGTCGCCCGTCATAGGCTTACTTACGGCGGCGGCTTTAGCTTTTCCTTTTGGCGGCATTTACCGAAATCACAACATACTTATTAGGGAGGATTAAATCGCTCTTTCATTTTCATCGCACGATCTCATGAGAAGAAAGACGGTCATTTTTCCTAAATGTCCTGCAGCCTCTTGTTTATTAGCGTGGCACGCAACACACCATAAACAAGACTGCAGACACGGTTCGTAGACACTTCCTAGCAGGACACGGCTTCCGATACTCACGCCATCACGACCCGAAGCGTGGGCCATGACGGGTATCCAGGGCTAATCCACCGAACACCACTCATCGCTACTTATCTGCTCTCATTCATGATATATGTATATGATCATAGAAAATTATCATCATTCAAAACATATTTACTTTTATAAAACATAAGCCATAGAAGCATGAAAATAGTATATATATACGTATGCGTATACTGAAGGCTATGGGACTATATTACCCACACTTCGTATCTACGAGCCTCTACTAGAAAGTACTAGACATATCAACGGGACGGGGACCCCGTCGTGCCCAATAATGAATATATACATATATGTACCAAAAAATAATCGACTTACCTCCGAGAATGGAGTGCTCTCGAATCAGCCAGCTCCTACATGAAATACGGATCACTCTCCTGTCTGCACCGTGGGCATGAACACAAGACTCGAAGAAAAGGACGTCGCGAATATTGCACCGAGTATGTAAGGCATAAACAATAATAAAACATCAATGAAATAAGGAGGCATCGATGAAGGGCAATGTGACCGACCGAATCATAAAGGAAATCGTCACGCATGGCTTACTTTCATAAGCTCATCATCATATCATATATGTATAGATGTATAAGTCGCCCCGACCATATAGGGTGCGGTGTGATAATCAATAACATTGTAGCGTGCCCGCGCGTCCGGGCCTCCCGCGTCAGGGGTATCATCTCGTGCCCACTACGCCCGGTCGTGCCATTTGCCATGGTGTATACGTGCTTCCGCACTTTGGCGGTATTTTTCTCGGCCATATAGGCGCGGTGTGATATCATTATATGCTCATTACAACATGTTCATTACAATATGCTCGTCATGATATGCTTATTATAACTCATCCCTGTATGCATACCGAGAGACTCAGTAGTCATACTTTATCGGGGTGACATAAGGTCGTGGACCCCCGACTTCATTATGGAGCGTTCGTAAACGTCGCCCTCGCCTTGAAGGAACGAAGCATAAGGTGAGTGTATACAATGATCGACATCAATAGATTATACATAGCGTCATTACCTTTTGGAAGCATCATATCATAGACTATAAGATCTCTGCATTTTAACTTGTCATTATCATTATCTTACTCGTAGCATATCTCTCATCTCGTATGGTCTTTAATGCTAAGGACTCATTGTCACGACCCGACCCGTGAGGCGTGGCGCGTGGTGCCCTACTTTTAGGCACCCAAACGAACTACGCCGAACAAATCGGTGTGGTACCACAGACCGGGGGACGTAACGAGACGTTACCCGCACCGAATAATCAAGCGAGATATCATACAACCGCGATCCTAAGCGGCCACCGTGTCAAACATCACATCGAGAATCAAATTGGCGGAATATGCATCGCCCGGCGGACACACTCATGCAAACATGTGGGCCATATCGGCCGAGTAGCCTACGGGGCCGCTTGGACGCAAATCAAAATCATATACTGACAAACCGGAGTCACACACAAGCAGTGGACCACGCCACAAATATGACTACAGGCCTCTACAAACCGAACAAAACATATGAACATATGACGGGACAGGGCCCCGCCGTACCCGAACAGTAACAAATGTACAAAATATACAACAGAAAAGGTATATACCAAAAGTATAAGCTCCGGATCAAGGGAGCACCCGGACGGAACGGAGGTCCTAAAGCGGGTGGCGTACCACGTGATGCGTACCGTACCTCGCGGGGCGTAGGCCCCAGCAACGGGGGTCGATGCGAAAGAAATGCGAGTATGTAAAAGCTATGAGGTACAAGAACTCAAATCATAACCGTAGTCGAGAAGTAACAAATACAGCATAATGCAGACCAACCCTAAGCGGAAATGCAAATGTACAAACATTGCAAATAAAAATCATGCATAAGGCTCGAATACGTATGCCTCTCTTGGTGCCACCACACATCATACTCGAGAAGCTTTCAAATCTCCGTACATCTCCGAACACATCATAACATCACACACACATCACATCATCGAATATATCGAAGCCATATCACATCATAACACCATGGACGAACCAAGCCCTATGGCGAGGTCTCGAACCGTAACATATCTTGCCCGAATATGTCATATTGCGCACGATCACAAAAACGGCCGGCAACGCGAACGAAACCATAATACGGCACAGGAGTAGCAAACCATATGCATATCAAAAGTAAATTTCCAGACTCAACACGTAATTTCATATATATATACAGTAGCCTCAGAAGGCTCAAAACGAATATCGAGTACATCGGAATTAGTATACAAAAGTTACGGACTTTTAATTTATCAATTTTTCTCAAAAACACATCGTAGGTCATTCTTCGGAAAATTTAGTGTCAATCATAGCAACAAGCGTTCAATTGACATTATAAAATAGTTGACGGACCCTAGCATCATAGGCAACATTTCTTTTTCATGTCGTACGAAAATGAGTCGTACAACCAAATAAGGGAAGTCTCGGGACTTGCGGGCCCACCTCGGATCAAGCCGGCGGCGAACATAAATTACGGACATTAGGCTCCATAGAGTTATTTATGAAAGTTTCGGAGCGATTTGGATTCATTTGCGAAGGATACGAAAGTTTACGCATTCTTATGTCCAAAGGTAAGCATTTTGATTCAATTGCATTTGAATGAATAGTAACCAAAATCAAACTCGAATTTCTAGGAGCGGGAATTAGTCCCGGGTTGGTTTCGGCCTAGTAGGTCAGGACATGCCATATGAAGGATAGATGAGCTTTACATACCTTCGTTACTTCCTTATGCTTGCTTATTCTCAAATCGTTTGCTTCGTAATCTACAATTGGTCAAAGTTACCAAACATAAGTCATATGCCCTTAGAGATTCATTCTTGGCCCTTTCTTGTCTACGAAATTTTGCAAAGACCACCTCCTATAAATTATTACACGAGAATATGACTAGAGCTCGTAATAACAACAAACAACCCAACAAATCAACAAACACCAATAACATCAACATTCAACACCAACCACATTATAACATGAAAATTCCTCTTTCTGGCTAATGCAACAACTTCGACTTCAACTTCACACTTTCAAACTAATATCAACATTTACATATTCATTCTCTAATTCAAGGCCATTCAAATATAATTCGGAGACATTTCATACCATTTCTACAAAACATTCACAGTTTACAAAATATACAAATTTTTCCATCAGGCCATAATGCATCTAAAAGTTTTAATCTTTACATACATATTCATAGCATGTTCCCATCTTCCAATTTCATCCATAATTGTGATAATTTGCACCTTACTACCTTCATTTTCACATTTACATAAACTACAATAAAGTTGCATATTTTCCAACAACAACCTTACAACATATTTTCTGACGACAAGAACCATTAACCTTCCATTTTCATCACAAGATCCCAACAACACAATTAACATGCCAAATAATTTGATTCATATCCTCTTCTTCACCTTGATACACCTGACCTACACCCGTATTTCACAACACACAATTTTTTTTCATACTCTTCATATACTTCATAAGACTATAACAACATAATCAACATACTAAACAAGTTCAACCATTTCCTCCACCCTACTACATCCCACGGTCACACACACAAACACACACAAGTCACAATTCCATGATTTCCATGCAATTCCACTTATTCTAATATTCATAAATCTTCCATAACATGAAAGAAAACATGAAATTCTTACCTTTTTCCAATAAATTCTCCTTGTCACAAGGTCACCTTTGCCAAAATAATTATATCATCTTGAAGAGAATCTTGCACTTAGTAGTAATTCCAAAAGAGATAAATCTTTAAACCAAGGAATTGAGCTCCAAGAATTTTTTTTCCTTTTTCTCTCTTTTTTTTTCTTCACTTGGCCGTGCCTCTCCTTATCTTTTCTCTCAATTTCTTTTTGATTTCTTGAAGGTTCTTTGGATAGAGGTGAAATATATAATCTCTTTTATCATATTTAGCACATGGATTAATTAAAATCCATGGGTTTGGCCATGTAAAGTGGCCGGCCAAGGCTTCCAATTTTGGGCCTCATTTTTTTTTTTTGAGCCCAATTAATCATGGATCATACTTTAAAATTCCCGAAACAAATTTTCAAAATTCCAACTTTACCCTTGGCCTTCTCCAACACTTCCACACCAATATTTTTCATAGCCAACATATTAAGAAAAATTCAAACATGACCTTATTCCTTACAACCCAAGGTTATTTCCAAATTTTTCGAATATGCCAAAACACGGGATATAACACTCATAGCTTTCTAGAAGATGGGACATTCATAGGAAAGGAGGAAATTCATGCCATAGGACTCATGCCTTAGAAAGAAAGAATTAGCCTCACATACCTTTGTCGCTTAACTATTCTATCGCTTGCTCGTTCTCCTTTAATGCGCGCGTCTTTACCTTCAAGAGAGTTCATATCGTCCTTAGCTAGGCAAATACAAGAACGTGCTTCTTAAGGCTAAGGAAAATTGGGCAGCGTTTCCTTTGTTTATACTATTTCCCGTCATATTCCATATCAACTCAACATTGTGAACGACAATCCATGATATCGCTAAGAACAATCGTCATTCATTTACTTTATTCACTTTCACAATTTCCTCCAATTCTCCCTATTCATAAAAGTCTGTCATCGCGTCTTTTCATACAATACTTAT
>NW_026716372.1:0-30530 GCF_029784015.1 Lycium ferocissimum
ATCTTGTGTTCATGGTTACCGCGAGTTATAAACGCTCGAGGACGGGTTCCACTTATATTTGGTGTGATCGTTTGTGGTGATATCTTGTGTATGATATGTGACGGAGATTCGGAGATTTGAAACTTTCTTGTGTTATCGTGTTATGGCGCCATCGGCGGGCGGGCGACCATATTTCCGGTGTGCCACTATGCATGATTTATATTTTGAAGTAACACTTTGATATTTTGGAAATGTATTTACTTTACGTACCTATTTCGATTGTGACTCATTTGTATACTACATTTTACGCTGCATACTCGGTACATATTTAAATGCTTGACCCCCTCTTCGGGGGCGCGTTTCATGCCCGCGGTACGGACGCACGGTTTGGTGATCCACCGGTTTAGGACACCCTCTTACGCATTTGGAGTGCTCCTCTCATTCCGGAGCTTATATTTTTGGTATATATTTGTTCGTGCATTTGTATATAGTCGTTCGGGGGGTACGGCGGGGCCTGTCCCGTCATCGATTGTCTGTCATAGAGGTCTGTGGACATGTTTGTGGGTTGTGCCTATACTTCTAGTTGTGTTTGTATATGTTGTGTTTGGGCGATTCCATTCGCCGGGCGATAAGCCCGCATATGTATATCTACATTGTTGCTCGTTGGCCCCGCGTGTGTGGCCTTTGTTGGTATTTTTTGCGTGCGGGGATTTATTTTGGATAGTCCAGTAAAACAAGGGAGATTACGAAATTTTACGCCCTGAAATTTGTATATATTTGAAACACAGCCTTGTCGGCTTCTGTTATATACCTGGATGTGTTTGATATTATCTGAGGCAGTGTTTGATATTTGTATATATACGCCATCCGTTTGTGACTCTGTTTGATAGGTGCGTTTGAGTGCCCAAATCGGGCACTAGTCACGGCCTACGGGGTTGGGTCGTGACATATATCCACAATTCACACATTGACAACATTATTTTCCATAAACTCAAAGAGCTACATTAAGGTCACATTAACTTTCCAATTCAGCCCACACAATTATAACCTTCACTTGGATCATTAAACTTCATTTTACATCATAGAATTCACAACGACGATAACCAAAATACTACATCACATTAGTCTCACATGCCTACACCAAATCAGCCCATTTTCGGCCACAACAACAACATACACGGCTACAACTTCAACATCATACTTTCATGCATTTCATTCACTTCTACATCACATAATCCATAACAACAACAACCAAAATACTAAATAACATTAATTCATTATTTCATACAACATATGGCACAATTCACGGCCACAACAACAACACCCCAATTTTGTGATTTTGCATTCGTTTCTACATACCACAACATGTACAAGTCATCCATAAAACATGAAAACTAAGATTGAACCATACCTTTTTTTTCCACCTAATGCTCCCTCGGCTAGAGCTATATTCCACAAACGAGCGCTTTGCTTGCTCCAACAACCATTCCACGTTGACGAGGACCTTCTACTTGGTTGAATTACTTGGAGGAATTATTTTTTTTTCATGAAAATTTTTGGACTTCATTTTCTTTCCACCATGGCCGAATGCCTTGGTTTCCTTTTCTCCAAGCTTCTTGATTTTTCTTCTAACTTCTAAGTGTTGAAGATGACTAATATAATAACTTAGTCATCTTTTTAATTACATATGGTAGCCATCCATGTGGCCCTTGGCCCACACCCATGTGGCCGGCCACATGGCATATTTTTCATGAAATTTGTAGTTTCCAAAACTCACATTTTAGCCCCAAATTTTCATGAAATGGTCTACTTTCCATAATTAATTTTTGGTCCCATATTTCATGAAATATTAATTTTCATAATTTCACTTTTACTCCAAATTTTCCTTAATATCTCCATCCAATGAAATCATAAGCAACTTATGCCTTACCACAAAGTCGGAAGATAACCTTGTCCATAACTCTTCGCAACCAACTTAAAATATTCCGACGTACAAAATGCGGGATATAACATGATCATACTCTTTTGTGTATATATTTGGGCATGACGGGGTCCTGTCCCATCCTTATGTCTAGTACTCTAGTAGAGGCTCGTAGATTCGTACGTGCGGGTTGTTGATGTCCCACGATGATCACATTGTACTTTTGTATATCATTTTTGCAGCTCTAAGGGCTTATGTATATAGATATGGGTTGCTTTGGAGATTATATATGTTCAGGTTGAGTATGATGATTAGCCTAACAAGAGGTGCTCGGTAGTCAGCTCTGGGTACCCGTCATAGCCCCTAGTCGGGTCGTGACAAAAGTGGTATCAGAGCAGTTCCGTCCTAGGGTGTGTCTACGAGCCGTGTCCAGCAGAGTCTTGTTTATGGGTGTGAAGCACGCCACACTTATAAGCAAGAGGCTGCTGGGAATCTAGGAAAAATGACCATTCTTCTTCTTATTAGATCGTGCCATAGAGCCATGTTATAAGATTTTCTCCTCCCTAATCGTGCGTTATGATTTCAGTGATGCCGCCAAAGAGAAATGCTATAGCCGCCTCGAGGGGAATGGCTACGACATAAAGGCCGATGGAAAGGGAGCCACCAACTAATATAGAAAATGGTGAATCTCATAATGAGGTTCCATCAAATACCTCTCACACTCCGCCTAATCTAGAAGAGCGAGAGGGGGCTTCAGCTCCGGCTCCTATACCTCCAGTTCCTCCACCGAGTGCTTCGGGTCAACAAATGACCGAAGTTATTCAGTTATTGACACAATTAGTTGCCGCCCAGGCACAGTGGCAGAGTACGGGTTCAGGTAACAGGGTGACTAGTGCTAGAGCCCCTGATTTTATGAGTTTAAATCCTCCAGAATTTTTCAGGTCAAAGCCGGATAAAGACCCGCAAGGTTTTATTGATGAGATGCTGAGAACGTTGAGAATCATCCATGCCTCCGATCTTTGAATCTATAGAGTTAACATCTTATAGACTTCGGGATGTTGCGGTTCTTTGCTACAATAACTGGATAACTCGAAAGGAAATGCACCTCCCGGTTTGGCGAGAATTTGTGGATGCTTTTCTTCGTCATTATTTGCCACCCCGAGGTTCGAAGGGCCCGTGCGGATAGGTTTCTGAATCTAAAGCAAGGGAATATGAGTGCTCGGGAGTAAAGCCTTCACTTTAATTCATTAATTAGATACGCTCCGACTATGGTGGCCGATATGGGAGATAGAGTGCATAGATTTGTGCGTGGCTTAGGGCCGCATCTGTTTAAAGATTATTTGACAGCTTCGTTGCAAGAGGGGATGTATATTTCCCGTATTCAGGCCCACACCCAGAACTTAAAAGAGCAGCAACATCCGCAAAGAGGTGAGCGCAATATTGATAGAGGGTAGAGTAAGAGGGCCAGATCTGTTGGTGTTGGTAGCGACTATAGAGGGGGATCGAGGCAGTCATATTCTACACATTCAGGCCAGTCGGCGACTAGTGCACCCCCTCGATTTGCAGGCAGGAGATTTGATCGCTCCATTCATTCAGGACAGGGTCAGAACTCGAGAGCTTCGGGTTCCCAGTTTGGGGGCGAATATAGTCAGAGGAGACCACCGGTTCCACGATGTAGTCAGTGCAGAAAGTTATATTCAGGCCCGTGTCGCCAAGGTTCAGGTGCTTGTTATGTTTGTGAACAGACTGGACACTTGATACGTGATTGTCCCTCGAGGTACGGTAGAGGTGGGGTTCATCCCACAGGATCAGCAGTTGGTTCTTCCTTATCTGTGTGCCCGATAGGGCAGAATCCCCAGATTCCAGCAGGCCGTGGTAGGGGTAGAGAGGGAGTGTCCAGTTCAGGTGGCACTCAGCCTCGTATTTATGCTCTAGCCGGACGTCAGGATCTTGAGCCTTTCCCAGATGTGGTTACAGGTACGTTGACTATAATCTCTCATGATGTTTATGCGTTGATTGATCCGGGTGCCACATTGTCTTATATCACTCCGTATATTGCTGATCGTATTGGGGTGAAAGCCTATCCAATAAAACCTTTTGAGGTACCCACTCCGGTTGGTGATCCCGTAATAGCTAGACAAGTATACAAGAATTGTGTAATTGTGGTATGTGATCGTCAGATTAAAGTTGATTTAGTTGAGTTGGAAATGTTAGAATTTGATGTAATTATGGGTATGGATTGGTTGGTCTCTTGTTATGCCAATGTCGATTGCGGAATGAAAGTAGTTCGATTCCAATTCCTGGGAGAGCCCGTGCTCGAATGGAAAGGTAATACAGCGTCTCCCAGAGGTAGGTTTATTTCCAACCTTAAGGCGAGGAAGATGATCGCCAAAGGCTATATATATCACCTAGTCCAAGTTCATGACATCGAAGCAAAGCCGCCGACTTTTTAATCCGTCCCGGTAGTAAATGAATTTTCGAATGTATTTGCAGATGCACTTCCAGGCCTTCCTCCGGAGAGAGAGATTGACTTTCTTTATTGATGTGTTACTGGATACTAAACCAATCTCTACTCCTCCTTACAGAATGGATCCTGCAAAATTGAAAGAGCTAAAGGCACAACTGAAAGATTTACTCGAGAAGGGCTTCATTAGACCCAGTTCATCACCGTGGGGAGCACCTGTCTTATTTGTGAGAAAGAAGGATGGTTCCATATGGATGTGCATTGGTTATAGGCAGCTGAACAAGGTAACGATAAAGAAAAAATATCTGCTTCCAAGGATCGATTATTTGTTTAACTAATTACAGGGTGCCAAATGTTTTTTCAAAATTGATCTAAGGTCGAGGTATCACCAAGTGAGAGTTAGAGAAGAAGATATTCCCAAAACAGCTTTCATAACGAGATACAACCACTATGAATTTTGGGTGATGTCATTTGGGTTAACTAATGCCCCGACAGTGTTTATGAATCTGATGAATAATGTATTCAGGCCTCTTTTAGATCTGTTCGTGATTGTGTTCATTGATGACATTCTAGTTCATTGATGACATTCTAGTATATTCTCGGACGGAGGCAGAGCAGGCAGACCATTTACGCATTGTCCTTGGAATTCTTCGAACTCGAGAATTGTATGCAAAATTTTCAAAATGCGAGTTTTGGCTAAATTCTGTGACTTTTCTGGGCCATATTGTCTCAGCGGACGTCATTCGAGTTAATACTTAGAAAATTGAAGCTGTGAAGACTTGGCCAAGGCCCACAACACATACGGAAGTCCGCAGTTTTCTGGGATTGACAGGTTATTATAGAAGATTTGTGGAAGGGTTTTCCCCTATTTCAGCACCATTGATGAAGCTAACTCAGAAATCAGCAAAATTTCAATGGACTGATACTTGTCAGAACGCGTTTCCGAATTGAAGGATAGATTAACCGGACCTAGTCGACAGCACTACGAAGAAGGGCCAGATGGTTATGTGGTGTATTGTGATGCCTCTGGTGTTGGGTTAGGCTATGTGTTGATGCAGCACCACAAAGTTATTGCCTATGCTTCCCGGCAGCTGCGAAAACATGAAAAGAATTATCCGACCCATGATCTTGAATTGGCCGCAGTTATTCATGCACTAAAGATGTGGAGACACTATTTGTATGGCGTTCATGTTGACATTTATACAGATCACAAGAGACGGTGGTTTGAATCTTCGGCAGAGACGGTGGTTGGAATTACTGAAAGATTATGATGTAAGTATCTTATACCACCCTGGAAAGGCGAATGTAGTAGCTGATGCATTTAGCCGTAAATCAATGGGAAGTCTATGTGAGGTACCTTCAGAGAAGAAAGAATTAATTCGTGAGCTCCACCAACTAGCCGGCCTTAGAGTTCTCCTAATTGATTCAGGCAATGCAGGAATTGGTATTCACAACCCAACTATTTCATCCTTAGATATGGAACTGAAAGAGCGCCAATATGAAGATCCTCATTTGAGTCACAATCCTCAGTTGAGTTACTATAGAGATACATTTCCTGAGAAAGAGAAGTCGCCATTTGAAATTTCTACAGATGGAGTTCTTAGATACCGAGACAGGCTATGTGTTTCGAATATTGCGAGAATACATCGTCGGATTCTAGAAGAAGCTCATTACTCTCGGTATTCTATTCACCCAGGGGCGACAAAGATGTATCACGATCTTAAGCTAATGTATTGGTGGGATGGAATGAAGAAGGACATAGCATAATTTGTAGCTCAATGTCCAAATTGCCAACAAGTGAAAATCAAACACCAAAAGCTAAGAGGATTATTGCAGGCTATGGATATTCCAACTTGGAAATGGAAAGTGATTAACATAGATTTCATTGTAGGGTTATCTCGCTCCCAAAGCAAGTATGACTCCATATGGGTGATCGTGGACAGACTCACGAAATCAACTCATTTTCTTCTAGTCAGAACCACATATTCAGCAGAAGATTATGCAAGGTTGTATCTTAAAGAGATTGTACGACTTCATGGTGTCCCGATATCTATTATTACAGATAGAGGAGCACAATTTACTGCCAAGTTCTGGAGGTCTTTCAAAGAAGGATTGGGTACTCAAGTAAGGCTTAGCACAGCGTTTCATCCACAAATCGATGGGCAAGCTGAACGCACTATTCAGACCTTGAAAGATATGTTACGGGCATGTGTGCTAGATTTCGGTGGTAGTTGGGATGACCACTTACCTCTCATTGAGTTCGCATACAACAACAGCTATCATTCCAGTATTCAAATAGCCCCGTATTAAGCCCTATATGGAAGAAACTGTAGGTCCCCAATTGGGTGGTTTGAAATAGGAGAGGTACAGCTAATAGGCCCTGAGTTGATTCAACAAGCGGTGGAAAAGGTTAAGGTTATTTGAGATAGACTATTGACAGCCCAGAGTCGCCAGAAGTCTTATGCGGACAACCGTCGGCGAGACTTAGAATTCCAAGTTGATGATTAGGTATTTCTGAAGGTATCACCAATGAATGGCATGTTGAGATTTGGTAAGAAGGGAAAACTAATTCCTCGGTACATTGGACTTTATAAGATTGTCCGCAAGATAGGCCAAGTAGCTTATGAACTGGACCTACCTCGGGAACTCGAATTAGTACATATAGTTTTTCACATATCAATTCTCCGTTAGTGCATCGGAAATCCTACTGGAATTGTGCCTTTAGCGGATGTTCAAGTTACAGAAGAGTTGGCTTATGAAGAGGTTCCTGTTGCTATACTAGATAGGCAAGTACGGAGGCTTAGAAATAAAGAGGTAGCCTCAGTTAAGGTCTTGTGGCGGAAAAATAATCGAGAGAAAATGACTTGGGAAGCGAAAGAAAATATAAAGTCCAAGTACCCGCACTTATTTCAACCGCCGAGAGAGATCCAAAATGAAACATCAACATTATGAGTTATGTATGCTTTCTTTTTATGCTTTTGGTCATGTGTGGCCATAATTCCTTACTATTGTGTTGTAGCCCAGTGAGGCAATGTTAATATGGGCTGTTGTGATAGGATGGTATCGCCATATTACTGGAGAAATTCTGGCGAAATTTTGTAAGATTCTCAAGAACTTAACATTCGAGGACTAATGTTTTTAAAGGGGGAAAGAATGTTACACCTCTCGTTTTCATGGTAGGAAGAACTTACGGCTTCCTAGTTGAGTATGCCCTGAAATAGAGATTTGTACCCGAGTATTGGGATGATAAGTAACTTACCCCGTGCATGGAGGTACTAGCAGGTATTCTAGGTATATTATAGGATTAGAAGTTAAATGGATTGAACCGACACAGGCTGAGCAGATTCAGGAAATTTGCAGACACCAGACAATATCGACGGACCGACGACCATGTCGACGGACCACTTTGCCGTCGTTATGGTGCGAGAATTCTTTAAAGCTGATCGACGAGACACGTCGTTGGGCCCTATCGCCGCGTCGAATATGGCTTTGCAACTTCTGATCTACAGAAGTAGGCCGATGGAGCAAGTCGATGGACCGTCGAATCGCTTACCTGGAACATTCCAGTTCCAGCTATAAATAAATGAGTCACGCCCCAAAATTTTAGATTTTATTTTCTCTCCAAGTCTTGAAGGTTCTAGAAAAGTTCTCTCATTATATTATCATATATCTAAGGGAAATTAAGGAGTAATCACCAAGAATTAGTAGAATCTAGTGCAAGAATGCTCACTAGGGTTTGTGGAGATCATGACACCCTCCGTCAATATGGCTCTGCAATTTCTGATCTACAGAAGTAGGTCGACGGAGCAAGTCGATGGACCGTCGACACGTCGACATGACCGTTGACCTGCTCGTCTAACCTCTTACCTGGAACATTCCAGTTCCAGCTATAAATAGACGAGTCACGCCCCAAAATTTCAGATTTTATTTTCTCTCCAAGTCTTGAAGGTTCTAGAAAAATTCTCTCATTATATTATCATATGTCCAAGGGAAATTAAGGAGTAATCACCAAGAATTAGTAGAATCTAGTGCAAGAATGCTCACTAGGGTTTGTGGGGATCAAGACACCCTTTTGTGTTGAAGTAGGTTTTTCTCCAAGTGGATTATTCTTATCTAAAGTCCATTCCTACATCATCCAAGGTGAGTTCTATGTTCAATTCATGTTTTTAAGAGTATTGAGAGGTTGAAAGACTTGGATTATAGAAGGGAGGAGAATATGGAGTACAAACACGAAATTAGTAATTCCTGAATCATAGTTCTTGATATGTAATGAGTATAACCTTGCTATGAATAGTATTAAAGATGTTATAGAGGCCTTGTATGAGGGTGGATACGGCATGGTGCCATAGCTAGAGTTATGAAGGGCTTTGATAGGGAATGTTGAGGATTTAATAATGTCTAGCTTGATGAAGCTATTGATTAAAATATTGTGGGTGTAGTTATTAATGTTGGGAGTTGCTTATTACGTGGAAGAAGTCATCAAAATAAAGGAGATGTTGCCCAATTTTCGTTAGCTTTAGCTTAAGCTTAAGTAAGTTTTCGATTATCTAATTTTAGTACGAACTCTCTTGAATAAAGAAACGTGAATATTGGAGGGAAGCGTTCAAGTGATAAAGTTAACAAAACGTAAAGGTATGTAAGGCTAGTCCCTTCTTTTCTAAGGCATGATTCCTATGACATGACTTCCTTTATTGTTCCATGATCTTCTTACATTCCGAACAATATGAGTCGATGTTTATAAAGAGCTTCCTATGAGATAAAGATAAGAGATATGCCATAAGTATGATAACGATAATGATGATTCTAAGCCTAGAGATCCAAAAGCTTATGATATGGTATTTCCATGAAGCTAATGATCCCTATATGGTTCTTTGATGTTATTCATTATTGCTAGACCCACCTTATGATGCTAGTTCCTTCAAAGTGAGGTATGAGGACTACGATTACTCCATAATGGAATCGGGGGGTCCTCGACCTTACGTCACCCCGATAGAGTTATAGTTTGAAATTGAGTTCTAATGTATGCTTTATGAGATGTATATGATGAAACTACACCGCGCCTAGATGGCCGGGCACAACACGGCGCAAGCGGGCTGCGTACGATTACACCGTTCCTAGATGGTGGGACATGTCACCGCGAAGGCAGGCTGCATATGATTACACCGCGCCTAGAAGGCCGGACATGACACCACTGGTGGGCGGCTTGCGGTGGTTACCCGGACGCGGGTTAACTCTGATGGTATATGTGATATGTATGATGTGTTTTCTTTTAAAGGATAAGTAGGTTATAGATTCATCTCATGTTTCATGGTTTCTTTATTATGCTAGTATTATTCATGCCTTACATACTCAGTATAATGTTCGTACTGACGTCCTTTCTTTTTGGACGTTGTGTTCATACCCACCGGTAAACCAGGAGACGGTGCAGATCCGTAGGTGCTTATCAGCAGATTCACAGGAGCACTCCACTATTTCGGAGGTGCTACTTATGATCATACTCTTTTGTGTATATATTTGAGCATGACGGGGCCCTGTCCCGTCCTTATATCTACTACTCTAGTAGAGGCTCGTAGATACGTACGTGTGGGTTGTAGATGTCCCACGATGATCACATTGTACTTTTGTATATCATTTTTGCAGCTGTGAGGGCTTATGTATATATATATGGGTTGCTTTGAGATTATATATGTTCAGGTTGAGTATGATGATTAGCCTAACGAGAGGTGCTCAGTAGTCAGCTCCGGGTACTCGTCGTGGCCCCTAGTCGGGTCGTGACAGTTATATATACATTACCACCTAATCAGCTGGTCATATGATGATGATGATGATGATGCCGGCCGATACGATATGATGGGATGCCCACAGCGGTATGACAAGCGTTATACATGCATATATATATATGTACGACCTCATGCATGCATGCACAGTATTTATGCATATTTTCAGACCTCAGAGGTAGTTCAGATATACAGGTTGCATTTACTTACATTATAGTTTCTTGTATATCTCTTATGTTGCTCTCATGTCTTACATGCTTAGTACTTTGTCTATGCTAACGTCCTTTTATTTGTGGACCGTGTTCATGCCGCGGGTAGACAGGGAGATGGCACGGATCCTTAGGCTACTATTTCGAAGATTAGTACGGGAGCACTCCCACTTCGGACCCGAAGTCGCGGTTTAGAGGGGTATGATACTTTTTTGTGTGTGTGTATATATATATATATATATATATATATATATATATATATATATATATATATATATATATATGGGCATGGCGGGTTCCTTTCCCATCCTTATTATGTTATGCACTCTATGTAGAGGCTCGTAGACAAATGTGTACAGCTAGATGTCTTATGACCTCCTCGGTCTATATTTTTGTTATATCCTTTAATAGCCTTATCAGCTTATATTTGGGCACAGTTGATGACGTACACACACACACACACACACACACACACACACACACACACATATATATATCCTTTGGGCATGTGCCCCTTTCAGTTATGATATCTATGAATTAGTTTCATGGCCCACTCAGATATGACTATGAGATGTACGTTTTGATGTACTCGGAAGGCTAGTTCCGGGTGCCCGTCATGGCCCTCCAGTTGGGTCGTGAAATTCCAATTCAATTCTAACATATATTCATGTATTCTAATAAGGAAATCATTGTTCCTAACCTAGGGTTTTCAAGAAAACCCATCTCAAGGCTCAAGGTTTAAGCTTTTGGAATTCTATTACAAGTTTGGAGCACTAACAGGTATGTAGGGCTTCTATCTACGTGTGGGAACATCATTGTTCTTCCCCATGCCATGTTCTTCTATGATTATACAAGAGTTCACCAAAACTAGGGTTTTACACAAGTTCATGATAAACCCTATGTTATACCCCGTACTTTGTACGTTGGAATATTCTAAGTCGGTTGCGACAAGTTATGGACAAGACTTTCAATTTTCGATTTTGTTGATTTTTGTTTCAATGCACAAGTCGCATATTCATCTTTTCATTGGTATGGAGTGTTAAGGGTAAATTTGGAATAAGGAAAATTTGGGGTTAAAAGTGAATTATGGAAAGTTAAGCATTTTATGAGAATTTGGGGCTAGAAGTGAAATTTTGGAAACTTATATTTCATGAAAATGGCCATATGTGGCCATGTGTGTGGTGTGGGTCCCTCCCACAAAACATGGCCAAATTTAATTAGTTTGAGTTATGAGTGGTACATGTGTGCACTTTATATTTGTTGGGGCTTTTTATATATATAGAGGATGGATGACTAGAAACACATTATTCATCTTTTTGTCAATTCAAGAAAGTTGGAGAAACATGGAAAAAAAAAAAAAAAAAAAAAAAAAAGAGCTACACGGCCATGGCTGGCCGAATGGCCCCATAGAAATTGGTCAAGGAAAAATTTTTTCTTCTAGGTTTTCAACTCATTGGAAGGTCCTAAACAACATGGTGTGGTTGTTGGAGAAAGCCAACCATTCATTTCTTGCAAGAACAAACCCTAGCCAAGTAAGAAGATAAGTGGAAAAAGGTATGCTTCAATCTTCTCTTTTATATGTTATAAATGGTTTATGGAGGTTATAATATGTGGAAATGAACAAAAATCATGAAAATATGGATGTTGGGTTTGAGCCGTGTGGATGGGTGTTGGACCGTGTGTGTATTGTTGTGTTGGAATAATGAATTAATGGTAATTAGCATGTTTGTATGTTGTTGTAGTGTATAGAAATGGGATGAAAATTATGGACCTTGAAATATAATGTGTGGCCGTGTGATATGTGTGTTGTGTAGAGGAGTGCTTAATTAATTGTATTCAACATGTTTGTGTGTTGTTGTAAGGTGTAGAAAATGAATGAAACTCATGGAATGATGTATGTTGAGGAATGGCCGTGTAGGGGCTGGTTGATATGCAAGAAATGAACTAATGTTATTTACTATTTTGGTTGTCGTCGTTATGAATTTTATGACGTAAAATGAAGGTTAATAATCCAAGTTGAAGCTAGAAACCGTGTGGGCTGATTTGAAGCTTAATGTGACTTTATTATAGTTTCTTGAATTTGTGACGATAATGTTGTTAATGCGTGGATTGTCGATGTAGTTTATGAATTTGGAAGGAGGAATGTGTTGATGTCGTCCCCTATGGAAATTGGAAAGTTTCGGCGACGTAGTATGTTGGTTTGGCCATTTGGAATGTTGTGTGAATTATTTAAAGTATTCTTGAATGGTTGTTGGTATTGTTGTTAATGATTAGCCAAGTTAAATTCTCGGGGTGTCGTAGTTACGGGGAGGTGCCCAATTTTACGTAGAGCTCGGGTAATGGTTTGGAATTGAATTTCCGTAATACTTATAGCTAATGGTTGATATTCATTGACGTCGTGTAGACTTTGGAGCGAGGGCACGAGTGTGGAGTAGCTTAAGGAGCGGCCAAGGTATGTAAGGCTTACCTTTCCTTCTTTTGGCATGTCTTAGATATGAGTAAGGTATGATATGTTATGAGCCTTGGGGGTAATTCCATTCGAAAAATCCGAACATGTTTATGATTCATATTTGCTTTGTGATGTTGGCATCCTTAATATGGTCAAGCTATGATCCGTATGTCCTTGATATAATTGGATTTGAAATGCTATGCATACGGTTTTTCCGAAAGGATCTTATGTCTTTTGTATGACTAAATTTCAAAAGTTGCATAAAAGTTGGTTTTAAAAAAAAGAGTTTTGTTCCTAAGCGATTCCGAAAACTACGAACGTCCGTAACTTTCACAAACGGAACCGGATGGCCTTGATATGCTCAAAAATGATTCCATGATGTATGATGACTATGTTTTCCATAGGCGGGCACAGCTCGGGTCGACACCCGTTCGTGGGTCCATGTACTTTCCTTTATGTACTTGACGACTTTTTGAAAAGAATTCAATATGACTATCTTTAGACCCCCCGAGTATTATTACTTATTTATCATTGAGTACGGTAAGGATTTTTACATATGTGATTTTGATGCGTGACTATGATTTAGGTTCGGTTTGATATGTCCCGCGATGACGTTAGGAGGAAACCGGTTGACCATCGTTTTGGCTCGTAAATGATGGTTCGTGTCGAATAACCTATTAAGTCTTTGTAAATGTTTTACCGTATTTGGTTACTAGTGATTACGCTCGTGCATTAATTTGTTACATTTTTCGCCGGAGTCCAGGCGGTATGTGTGATATTGTCCGCTGGATACTTGACCGCCGGCTGTGACATGACCGCTGGATTCTTGGCCTCGGTATGTGTATATGTGATATTGCCGCTGGATTCTTGGCCGCGGTATGTGTATATGTGATATTACCGCTGGGTTCCCGACCGCGGTATATGTGTATATGTGATATTACCGCTGGGTTCCTGGCCGCGGTATATGTGTATATGTGATATTACCACTGGGTTCCTGGCCGCGGTATGCGTATATGTGATATTACCGCTGGGTTCCTGGCCGCGGTATGCGTGTATGTGTGTATGTGTGATATTGACCGCTGGATATGTGTATATGTGGTATGTGATATGTGATGATTTGATGATATGATATGTGATGATCTGATGATACAATATGATATGTGATATGATGTGTGATAATATGACGGTACGTTTATGATTATTATGTTATATATGGATCGGGCCATACGTTCCTCGGCATTATTATGTCATATATGGATCGGGGCGCGTCGTTCCTCGACGATCGGTTAATGTCATTTCATGTGGTATTATTTACACATAAACGTTTTGTACATTTAGTATATCCCGAGTTAATGACGAAGTTAAGAGACGAAGACTATGTTCGAAAATTGTCTTAATGCATTAGTAGGTTGTGAGCATTATTTACGGACGGTGGTAGTATGGAAATAATGAGAAAGGTTAAATAAAAAGGAAAATTCGAAAAAGGGTTCATGGAAAATAAATATTGGAGGACTAAGGGTAAAATGGGAATTTTGCAAAGTTCAAGAAAGTTCATGAAGGGGGCCATGTTGGTCGTGCACCTACATGCCCTTATTTTTAATTAAAGGGGAGCTAATTGTGAAGTATGAAAGTTGTGGACCAAGGCTTGTTTAATAAGACATTAGTCTTCCTTTAATTTTAAGAAAATTCAGAATTCTCTGAGAGGATTATGTGGCCATGTTCTTATCTTGAGGGGCCAAATTAAAAATAAGGAAAATGGGTGGAAGACAAGTATATATAGGAAGTCATCTTTTGGTAAATGAAGAAAAATTCGAAAAAGAAAGAAAACTCAAGAAAAAAGAAAAGAAAAGTCAAGAAAAAAAGAAATATATATATAAAATATTCTAGAGGAAGAAAAAAAAAGGGGGTTCGGCCAAACACATGAAGGAGTCCATACTAAATGAGGGACGTGGTATAAAGAAGGCCAATGAAAATATGGAAATGTTAATTTGGAGCTTGAAATTTCCTATGTAAGATATCTCAACCCTATTATAGGGAAGTTGGATACGGGCCTCGGGGACCATAAGATTGTTCTATTCATTCGGTAGATGAAACTATATTTTATGACCCCTTTAAAATTTGATGTCTTTTTATAAATGACACTTTTCATTGGTAACTTTCCCTATTGCTCGTTTGGCTTGTTTTATGATACACGTGTATGTGCATGATGTCTATGAAATGTATATGTAGAAAGAATATAGTCCATGATAAGTACGACAAAGATGATTCCTTGACTAAGGTGAAGAATTGATCTTATAATGATAACGATAGAATCGAAAATGAATGTATATGATAATAAGTTCTTCTATAAAAACGAAAATATGGGGAATGGGGAAGGGCATAAAAAAGGTTCTAAGAAGATGAAACTATACCTTATGACCCTATTTGATGTTTTCTCATAAATGACGCTTTTCATGGGTAACTTTGCCTTATCATCCCGGACGCGAGATGCCATGATATTGGAATGTGTATGGATATATGGGATGGGGAGGGCGTGCGATTCGGTGGCTTATCATCTAGGACGCGGGTACGGGATATGTGATGTATGATATATATATATGATATGTTGGGACAACTTTGTTGGGGGAGGGGGGTGGAGAGCGTATGAATAAGTCGATAGGAAATATACGGCTCTGTAGTATAAATGCGAGTAAAAAATCGTTTTCAACATGTTACGTTTTCCGTATGCGTAAATAAGAAGTACGGTTTTCGGGAAAGAAACTAAGCATGCATGGCATACGCGAAAGACACTCACACGTACGAAGTTATATCTAACCCGGATAAGCTCGTATGTTTGTGCGTTATTGTTCATACTACATGTACCTTTATCATGTTACTATTCATGTCTTACATACTCGGCACAATGCTCGTCACCCGACCCTTCTTCGGGGGCTGCGTCCATGCCGCGGTACTCCCCGTATGGATTGAAGGTAACATAGAAGATGTTCCGACAAGTTAGCGAGCTCATTTGGCTCCGGAGTGTCGGCAGCGAGAGTACACGTGCGGGATTTTCGATTTACGAGTTAGAGACTTTGCGGACGAGTCGTGGGTTACTAGAAGTCGGTTGTCGGTATCCATAGGCCAAATGTGTCGAGTATATACGATATAAGTTTTATTATTTGATTTAAGAACAACGAGAGAGATATTTTAATAAACTATTCATGCGTATTTGTCTTAGAGGGTTTTGAAAAAAAAATTTAGTACGTAATAAAGAGTCGAGGTTCGCTCGGCCCTAGGTGAGGAGTCGGGTGCCCCATCACACCCTAATCAAGATTGGGGTGTGACAAAGTATCGAGAAGCGGTCGGTCCAGAGGTTGTGCAAAGTCGTGTAATAGGTAGAGTCCGTTTATGGGTGTCCCGGGGCCACGTCTAAACGTGGAGGGCGGGCATCTAGGAATTGTTGACCTTCTTTATGTCAGTTAGATCGTGCGATAGAGCCAAGTCATAGGAAGTAAGATTCATCATATTAATCGTTGATTCCGTAGGCGCCCGGTATTGGCGGAAAAAGGCTAATGATGGTATGGAAAGTCGGAAAAAGGTAAGGTGGACCGATATACTTTGTTACCCGGCCCCGTGGGCCGGCGCCGGACAGAAATAGCTATACATGCGGAAGATGGACATCGGGGAAAGAAAAAGGGCAAAACGGTCATTGTAGAAGAAAGGACGTATTACGAGAATATCTCGAAATTGTAAAGCTTTGATTGGCTTGAGATCGAGTAGTAAAGGCCATGTGAGAGCCGGACGCAAAAATATCGGTGCTAAGGCACCGAATCTCCAAAGTTTCGAGGTTAAGCGTGCTCGGGTGAGAGCAATTCTATGATGGGTGACCCGGGAAGTGAACCAAAAGCTCTACAAATTGAGATGCAAGGGGACGAATGAGCAATTAGAGTAACCTAAGGAAAACAAGAATATATGGATGGATAGAGACCTTAAGAGGACGCGTAAGATGAGGTGGATTAGTTCGGAAAAGAGAGAAAGTGTGTCACGACCACAGAACCAGATAGGCTTGAACGCCGTTTGGACGTATTTTGTGGGCTAGTTAGTAGTAATTGAATATATGTATATGTGAAGGTGTAGGATATTCCATATGATTGTATCGGTGGACATGTGAATCCCGGCAACCGAAGTTACGGTACAAAGGCATTAATCGAGTAAGGGTATCAAGTTCGAGTGATAGCAAAGAGTAAATGGTACGAGTGTTGCAAAGTAGTTATTATTGTGGATTGAGATTGGGAATGAGGATATGAGACGAAGTATAAATGGATAATGGTATAGGTGCGCCCCAAAGTGGGGGAAGCGAGGTGTGAGAGGAAATGTAAGGATGAGATAAAGACAGTTGATACGGTAGTGTGTTTGATATGAACACTTGAGCTGCGAGGAGACCTCGCTGAAGTGGATTAGTAAGGTCGAAAAAACCAACACCAAGTGGATAGAAGTTCGATGTGATCGTGAAAAGTTTGCACAGAGACTTGAATAATGTGACGCCTAAAAAATGGCGTATATGAAGAGAGAAAGAGTATAACAAAGAGAACGGTATGGGATAGCCTAAGAGCTAATATGAAAGATGGAAATAGTTTTGAAAAGGGAGTTTCCCCGAGGTACTTATGAGACTCCGGACGACTAATTGAACATTCGAGACGAATGTTCTAAAAAGGGGGAAGGATGTTACACCTCGCGTTTTGTACATTTGAATATCCCGAGTTAATGACGAAGTTAAGGACAAGACTATGTTCAAAAATTATCTTAATGCATTAGTAGGTTATGAGCATTATTTACGGACGGTGGTAGTATGGAAATAATGAGAAAGGTTAAGGTAAAAAGGAAAATTCGAAAAGGGTTCATGGAAAATATCAGGAGGACTAAGGGTAAAATGGGAATTTTGTAAAGTTCAAGAAAGTTCATGAAGGGGACATGTTGGTCGTGCACTACATGCCCTTATTTTTAATTAAAGGGGGCTAATTGTGAAGTATGAAAGTTGTGGACCAAAGCTTGTTTAATAAGACATTAGTCTTCCTTTAATTTTAAGAAAAATTCAAGAATTCTCTGTAGAGGATTATGTGGCCATGTTCTTATCTTGAGGGGCCAAATTAAAAATAAGGAAAATGGGTGGAAGACAAGTATATATATAGGAAAGTCATCTTTTGGTAAATTTGAAGAAAAACTCAAGAAAAGAAAAGAAAAGTCAAGAAAAAAGAAGAAAATTCTAGAGGAAGAAAAAAAGAAAGTCCAAGAGGGACTAAGATGTAAATATGGAAAGGGTGGTGAAATATATATATATAGAGAGATTCCATCTTCCATCAAGACAAGAGCAAGAACTTGCCAAACATGGGACTGAAGGAGAAAATTATTTTCTCCTAGTAAATGGAAGGTCCTCTACAACGTGGTATAATTGTTTTCGGGAGATAGGTCCGGTGTTTCCTCATTCTAGCCAAGTGAAGAAGTTATATATATCTTCTTATATGTATTATGGATGGTCATCATGTTGTGATGTATAGAAATGAATGAAAAGTATGGAGTGTTATGTGAAGAAGATGTGTTGTTATGTAGAAAAGATGAAATGATTTTATTTACTAGTTTGATGGTTGGGTTGTGAATTCTATAATGTAAAATGGATGAGGAACATGAGATCATGCATGTTAAAGTTGTAGCTATGTGTGTGGTGTGGTGGCGAATGGCATATTGTTGTGTGGAGGTGATGAGTTAATTTTTATTTAGTAATTTAATTGTTGTGTTGTTCGGATTTCATGATGAAAAATGAGAACTTATGGGGTTAAAAATAAAGTTGTGTTTGTTTGTGGACTATGGAAGGAGTTAGTGTGACTTTGGTGTGGTTCCTTATAATTGCATGAATAATATTGTAAATGTGTGGTGGTTATATTTCATGAATATCCGTTGGATTATGTAAAAAAGAGCCACTAATGTTGGAATGTATGTTGAATGGAATGTTAATGTTGTTGATCAATTGTTGGTATTGTTGATTGTTTAGGTTCAATTCGGATTGATTGTTGATGAAATCGGCCAAGTTAAACTTGGTGGCATGGTATATTTACGGGGGAAATCGTTTGAGTTGGCATCATTTAAGGAGTTCTAAATGCACTAATCAAGTTTTGATAAACATGACCAAATTGTAGATTTTGACGAATTTGGAGCTTGAAATTGGAACAGCATAAGGAGCGGAAAGAGGTATGTAAGACTTCACCCTTCTTTCTATGGCATGGCTTAGACGTACTAAGTTGGATACGGGCCTCGGGGACCATTCCTTTTCTTGAAATTCAAGATTGAAAGTCGCTACTATTCATTCAGTAAAATTGAACTAGAAATGGTGCGAAACGTTGGAAAACTTCTTAGACCTCTAGAACTTGCATAAATGAGACCGACACCTTAAAACTCTCATGAGTAATGTCATGAAACGTCTTGCATGTAAATTGTGTGCGCCGCCTCATTTGACCCGAGGTGGGCCCATTGCTCTCGGATTTTCTCTATCGCTCGTTTGACTTGTTTTGGAGTAGAATCTAAGGAAACTTTTGATCCTCGTCCGAGCTATCAAACGATGGGTACAAAGACTACTCTAATGTAAAAATGTCTATGATGACCGTGATAACGATAATGCTAGGAAAGAACATACGTCCATGATAAGTACGACATAGATGATTCCTTGACTAAGGTAAAGAATATGATCTTATAATGATAATGATGGGGTCAAAAATGAAAAACGTCTACGATGGATATGTTGACGATATGTTACGCTATAAAAAATTGAAAATATGGAAATGTTAAATGATTTCTTGATATCTCAACTCTATTATAGGGAATGTACATGCCATAAAGGTTCTAAGTAGATGAAACTATATTTTATGACCCTATTTGATGTTTTTATAATGACACTTTTCATTGGGTAACCTTGCCTTATGATACACGTGTATGTGCATGAAAATGTATATGTAAATGTATATGAAACATGATATTGTTGAATGTATGTGTATATAGGGAATAGGGAAGAACAATTGTGTCCACCGATTCGGTGGCTTATCATCCGGACGCGGGATGCCGGACGCGTACGTATATGGATATATTATATGGGACAACCGTGGGACGCGGCGTACTGTACTATGCGATGTATGATATATAATATGATATACTTGGGACATGTATAATATATGGGGAGGGGGGTGGGAGAGCGATGAATTCGGCGTACGTAAATGCGAGTAAAACACCGTTTTTTTTCAAAATGTTCTGTTTTACGTATACGTAAATAAGAAGTACCGTTTTTCTGAAAGAAACTAAGCATGCATGGCATCCGCCTGAAAGGCACTCACACGTACAGGTTATATCTAACCCAGATAAGCTCCGTAAGTTTGTACCGTTATTGTTCATACTACATGTACCTTTATCATGTTACTATTCATGTCTTACATACTCAGTACAATGCTCGCATGCGGCCCTCTTCTTCGGGGCGCGTCCGTGCCGCGCGGTACACCCAGATGGATTGAAGGTAACATAGAAGATGTTCCAGCGAAGTTGGCGAGCTCCATTTGGCCTGGAGTGTAGCCGAGTGAGAGTACACGCGCCCAGGACTTCTGATTACAGTTAGAGACTTTGCAGACAGAGTCGTGGGTACTAGAAGTCGGCCTTGTCAGTGGCTCCATAGGCCAAATGTGTCAGCTTGTATTACGATATAAGTTTTATACGGCTACAAATTCGATTTGATCGGAAAGCAACAGAGAGAATATTTTAATAAGCTTTGTCATGCGTATTTGACTTAGAGGAAAAAAAAATTTACGCATGGAATAAGAGTCAGAGGGTTCGCTCGGCCCTAGGTGAGGGTCGGGTGCCCATCACACCCTAATAAAGATTGGGGTGTGACACAGATTTAACAGAAATTACTCGTACCGGTAACTGATAACAGACATCACACAAATACTGAACGAATGCTATCCTAAGCGATCGCCCGTGCAGAATCATCATACTAAAATCAAAACTGGCGGAATGCGCGTCGCCCGGACATACACATACATGCAAACATGTGGGCCGTGTATCGGCCATAGCAACAACGGGCCGCTTAAGGACGCAAATCGAATCATATACGAACAAACCGGACCCAAGACCCACAAATATGACTACGAGCCTCTACAAACAAACGAGAACATACAAAACATATGACGGGACGGGCCCCGCCGTACCCGAAAATACAAATGTATAGAATATACATAGCAAAACATGTATACCAAATATGGGCTCGGGACCGGGGGAGCACTCCAAAATAGCGAGTGGGAAGCCTAAACCGGAGGATCACCCAACCGAGCGTCGCCTCGCGGGCATGAAACGCGAGCCCCCCGAAGAGGGGTCGGTGCACGAAAGAGTACCGAGTATGTAAAAGCGAGGAGGTACAAGTAATCCAAATCATGGTGGAGTCAAGATACGAAGCAAATACGAAGTAACGATCAAACTTTTGTGCGGAATACGAGTATACAAAATGCAAATAAAAGTCATGCATAAGGCTCAGGAACGTGGTCACCCCCTGACGCTGGTGCCACAACACATCATACTCCAGAAGATTTCAAATCTCCGTACAAACTCCGAACACATCATAACATCACACACATCAAATCATCAGAATATATCAGATGCCATATCACATCATAACACCATAAACGGTAACCGGCCCTATGGCGAGGTCTCGAAAACCGTAACACATCATACTGCCGAATGTGTCATAAAGCGCACGATCACAAACCGGCCCGGTACCGCGAACGAAATCATAACCATAGGCACGAGCAGTAGTGTAAAACCGTATGCATATTAAAAGTAAGTTCCGAGGACTCGACACATAATTTCGTATACATATACATTAGGTCGAAGCTCAAAATGGTATCGAGTTAATCGGAATTAATACAAAAGTCGCGGACTTTTAAGTTATCAATTTTTCGAAAAAATACATCGTAGGTCATTCTCGGAAAATTTAGTATCATTCGTAGTGAGGACGTTCAAATATCATTACAGGGCATTTCAAACGGACCTTAGAGTCATAGGCAAACGTTTCCTTTTCATATCATACGAAAATGAGTCAAACAAACCGATTAATGGAATTCTCAGGACTTGCGGGCCCACCTCGGGTCAGGTCGAGGCGGCGGACATAAATTACAAACATTAGGCTCCATAAAGTTATCTGAGGAAGTTTCGGAGCGATTCGGATTCATTTGTGGAAGTTACGAAGGTTAGGCACTCTTTTAACCAAATATAAGGTTTATAGTTCAATTGCGCTGAATGAATAGTATACCAAATCAAACTCGGATTTCTAAGAGCGAGTAATTATCCCCGAGGTTCCGATCTTAACCTAGTAGGGCTAGGACATGCCAAAAGAAGAAAATATAGGCTTTACATACCTTACGGACGTCTTATGCTTGCTTAAACTCAAATCCCGTTTTGTCTAGAATCTGCAAATGGTCAAAGTTACCAAATGTAAATCATATGCTTTTGGGGAGCTTATTCTTAGCCCTTATTTGTCTACAAGAATTTGGGCAGCATCTCCCCTATACATATAGCATCCCCGAGAATTCAACTCGGCCAGAACAATCAACAACAACCCAACAACAACACCAACAACAACAACAACAACAATCACCACAAATCACAATATAACACAATTAGTCTACTTCCGCATAATACAAAATTCTCATTTCGACTTCACACTCCCAAATCAACACCAACATGCTCTCATTCATTACTAATCAAGGTCATTACAATATAATTCGGAAGCATTTCATAGCATTTCTACAATATATTCTCAAGATATACAAAATATACAAACTTTCCGCCAAAGCCATAATTCATCTAACACTTCTAATTTTTGGCATACTTATTCCTAACATGTTTTCATCTTCTAGTTCCATCAACAATCATCATAATTTGCACCTTAGAAACTTAGTATCCATAAGGTCATAAAATCATACTAAAACACATAAGATCTTCTACATTCCATTTCAATGCAAACTTACGTCATTTTACCTTCATTTATGTAATAAAATGATAACAACACAACCAACATATTCAACAAAATTAATCCATTCTCATTTCTCCATAAGGTACCACACGGCCAACACCTATATTTCCAACTTCAACCGAATTCATTCAACTTTCATTTCCAATATAAATTTCACCATAACCACAACTAGAACACAACACATAATTCAACTCACCATAGATATACAACATATATACACACACGGCCACATGCCATTTTTCTTACCCACTTTGCAAACTTCTATATTTTCATAATTTCTACTCATTTCTACATACTACAACACAAACAAACCTTCATAACATAAGGAAAAGGAATTGATTCTTACCTTCTTCCACAATCTTCTTCACTTAACCAAGTTGTCAACTTGAAGTAACAAGTGCTCTTCCTTCCAAAACAATTACACCAAGTTGTAGAGGACCCTTGAATTAGTGGAAATACCACAAGACAATGATTTTTTGGATCAAGATTGGAGGGCAAAAATTTTCTTTCTCTTCTCTTCTCTTAAGGCCGAATGGCCTTTTTTTTTTCTCAATTTTTTCTTGTTCTTGAAGTTTCTTGAAAAATGATTAAAATGACCCCTCTTAACTTATTTATCACATGATAACATTAAAAACATGGGCTTGGACCCCCTTTTTTGGTACATGGCCGGCCACCCACATGGGTTGGGCCTCCCCTTTTCTTTTTTTTTTTCTAGCCCAATTACTTAAGGATCTTATTTTATAATTCACGGAGCTAATTTCCAAAATTCCAATTTTACCCTTAGGCCGTCTCCAATATTCTCGTGTCAATATTTTCCATAAGTAACAACATACCCACCAAATAAAATCAAAATATATCCTTATTCTTACAAATCACAACTATGTCCAAATTTCCCGAATATGCAAAAACACGGGATATAACAATCTAGCCCTCTTGATATGCCCCGTATCATGCTCACTTCTTTGTTGTTGCAGGCTCTCTTCTAAATTTTGAGCATGGGCTTGGATGCGTGCAATATCCATATTGTCCTGAAGGGGCGCAGTCAAGCATCTATCCATCAAATGTGGCCCTAGGCCTTTTACAAACCGGTGCACTCGGTCACCCATGCTCTGCTACCATGGTGAAGCATACCTAGCCAAGAAATTGAAGCGGAGACTATATTCTAGAGCACTCATGCTCCCTTGTCTCAAATTTAGGAACTTATCGGCTCTAGCTCGGCCTGAACACGGGGGCAAATAATGTCGGAGAAATGCATCTATAAACTATTGCCATACCGGGGGAGGTGCATTAGCTCCCCGTGAAGCCATCCAAACCGTGTACCAATGGACCGCGACATCCCTCAATCTATAGGACGCTAGCTCCACCGATTCGGTGTCCGAAGCATGTATGAACCGAAGCGTCCTCAACATACCGTCAATAAAATTCTGAGGGTCCTCATTCGGCTTTGATCCAAAGAATTCCGGAGGGTTCAAACTAATAAAATCATGGGCCTTTTGCACTAACGACCCTATCTCCTTGCCCCGAACTTTGCCGAGTCGGCGAGCAACTAGCGAGTAAGCAAATTAATGGCCTCTTTCACATCTTGGCACCGAAGCATCCGGGGGTGGAGGAGCGAGGTGCTGGGCGGGGGCGAGGGCTCCCTCATGCTCTCCTCCAATATAGGTGCCGAACGGGAGGACCGAGATTGAGCCGCACTTTGGGACTCACTTTCTTCTACTACGGTGGCGGTGCTCTCTTAGCCCGCTTTTTCTCGCTTCCCCGTCTTTGCCTTTTTTCGTCAAGCCTTTCTTTTTACGAGCATTTAAATACACAACATATCGTTAAGAAACAAAAGTTCTTACATCATAGCTCTATCGCACAATTTCTTATGAAGAAAGAAGGTCATTTATTCCTAAAATGTCGGCAGCTTCTTGTTTATAAGTGTGGCCCACAACACACCCATAACCAAGACTCTACTAGACACGGCTCGTAGACACACCCTAGGACCGCGCTGCGATGCCACTTTTGTCACGACCCAACCGGAGGGCCGCGGCAGCACCGGTGCTAGCCCACCCGGGCACCCCTTAGCATACTTATACATCACATCTGGGTGAGCCACATAGTCAAGTCATGCTTTTCATTCATCATTATTCTAATCTCATTGGGCAACAACACATCTGTATCATCATTAACAACTATGCCCATATAAACGTACATAAGCCGACAAGGCTATCAAAGTAATATCCCAAAATATAGGCCGATAAGGCCAAACATATCTAACCATATACACATGTCTACGAGCCTCTAAGAAGAATACGTCATATCATATAGGCAGGACAGGGCCCCGCCGTGCCCATAAATATGTACACAAAAAGAATCTATACCAAAAATTGTAGACTCCGAATGAAATGGAGCTCCGATATAGTCCCCGAGAAATCGGCTATGGATCAAGTACATGTCTCCCCGGCCACCACTCGGGGGGCATGACGCAGCGTCCACAACAAAAGGACGTCAGTACGAAGAATGTACTGAGTATGTAAAGCATGATCAATATCAATATGAAAGCATCACAGTCAACATATGAAATAACATAGAATGGGAGATAATAACATCATCGTCATAGCACTTACTTGCTTTCCATAGGGACGTTCCATTTCTATTGCGTTTCCGTGTACGTATTTCATATTTCCCTTCATACTCATGTTCATATCATATACATTGCATATACATAGCCTTTACTCGGCGTTTACATATTCTTAACATATTCGTACTCATATTGATGTCATATACATAGCATATTCGTACTCATTTCGATGTCATATACATAGCATTTATATAGCATACCCGACCACGAAGGTTCGATGTTTCGGGGCCCTACCAAGGCTCAGTGTCATACATACCTGGCCCTACCAAGGCTCAGTGTTATCCGTACCCAACTGCAGTGGTGCGCGCGCATCATCATATATAGATATACATATATATACATATTCACTATATTCTACCCGGCCATATAAGCTCATATTTATCTTTAGCCTTTTTACTATCGTCATTCATTACATTCTATCTTTAGAGGATTACTCGTCGTATAAGGAACTTAGTACAATCGTATCATTTGAGCATCATAAGCTTAATAGCTTCTAGATGTCATGAACTCGTAGAAGGATAAACATTTGGCCAAAGAACCATGCCTTATGAAAGAAGGGTTAGCCTTACATACCTTTCCGTGCAACTATTCTATCACTTGCTCATGCTTCTTCAATGTTCACGTTTCTACCTTTATTAAAGTCATACTAGCATTAGAGAATTGATAGCTTAGCATTCATGACTAAAGCTAGGGAAAATCGGACAGCATCTCCTTTATTTATTCAACTTCCTCCATATCATGTATCAACTCCCAAACGTCAATAATAACATTCACAATATCATCACAATAGCCTTTAGTCAATTGCATTACTCTTACTTCACCATTCACTCCAATTCACCCATATTCATGGTCATATCACACAAATTTCGTTCATTCATCTTCAAGGTCTATTCCATGTTCTCAATATCATTTATAACATGATTATATTCATAATGTATCAAGAATCATAACTCATTCCAAACATCTATTCAAAAGTGACACTATTCCCACATTTATGACCCATTTCCTATTTCCTCATGCAATCCAAGTGTTTCAACTTTCAAATACTTTAAATAACATGGAGATGTCATGAAACTTACCTTAGATGGTGTAGGATTGAACATTTGGTGCAATTTCCTCACTTGAGCAAAACCTAGTTTTCCTCACTTGGATTTCTTGCTTTGGATGAACTTTAATGGGTTTCTCATACTTGATTCACTTAACTTGATGTAAATGATCACTAATATCTCTTGAATTTATGTGGGAGAAATATTCTAGAGAGTTCTAGAGAGAAGGTGTGAAATGTGGAAATGAAATAATGAACTTGGTCCCTTTTTTAATAACTCAGCATTCTGATCTGTCGGGGCATTATACGGATACTTATACGGCCCGTATAACTTATACGGTCGATATAAGTGACCGTGAAATATTCCTTTCGCTCACCCTTTCTTTGGAACCCTTATACGGTCCACTGAACTTGTTCTCGTCGCTTCGTTTGATCTCCAATCCTTATGGAGCCTTCTTAACACTTGTTTAACACTTCATTAACAATTCAAGGGACGTTACAACTCTTCCCTAAAAATTCATTAAGTCATCGTTAAATCGATACTCGTAAATCTTGCCCGATACAGGACGTATACCTTGCTTTCCTTAACAACTTTTAGTCTCCCACTTCTAATGTCTTTGAAAATCTTAATTAGAATCATCAAATGCTATTTCTTACTTATGGAAACATCATAAACTTCGTGCTCTTCATTAGCCTATTCACTGTGCATCAATGAAATTTTTTTCGAGCTGTAACATGAACATAAAGATATTACGGAAACTGTTAGGCATAACTGGTCAGCTCATATGGAAGGCAATCCTGTTTTAATATTTAAGCATAAGGTGAAGCAGGTGAAATGGGCTCTCTCTAAATGGAGTGAAGAAGCAGATAGGGACATTTTCAAGCAGCTAATCATCAGAGAGGAAATACTAAGGAAGATCCATTTGTTACAAATATAATAGTGCTACAACAAGCACAAGCTGAGATGAACAGATACCTGCACTTTGAGGAAGAGTTTTGGAGATAAAAAGCTGGTATCATCCGATTTGCTGAAGGTGACAGAAACACAAGGTTTTTTCACAATTTGGTTAATGGAAGGAGAAAAGAACTGTAGATCAAGAGGATTCAAAAATCAAATAAAGATTGGCTAGAGGAGGAATCTCAGATGGCTACAGAAGAAGTTTCTTTCTTCCAAAAGCAATTCACATAGGTGGGGGAATCTACAGACTTTGACTTGTTGAAGCATATTCCTGGTGTCACACCCTTAGGGTGTGATGGGCACCCGACCCTTACCTAGGGCCGATCGAACCCGCAGACTTTCGTAATACACATAATCATACGGGCTCGCAAAACGTGTCAAAATGCAGAGAGGAAAACTTTTCAAAGAACATCATACTTTTCGTCTTTTTCAAATCAAATAAAATATGTAGTCATAACGAATGCGTAACATAATGCGTCTTCGATATATCGGCTTACATAGCCGATTACAAAACAAATCTGCAACATAATGCATAATAATACATCGGCTTACGCGATCGCTCACAAAACTGACATATCACACACACGACACTGTCTGTAAAGTCTCTAACTTAACTCCAGATACCATACAAAAGCATTCTGACATCGGCAACACTCTGGAGGAAATGGAGCTCGCCAATCAGCTAGGAACATCTTCTGCTAACATCACCTACTCATCTCAGGTACACACGAGCATGAAACGCGAGCCCCGAAGAAAAGGGGTCGGTACGGAATATGTACCGAGTATGCAAAGCCGAAAAATACGTAAAAACGAAATCATAACCGAAGTCGAGTACGAAAGTGAGCATAATAACCCGAATACCAAAGTACTTACGTACGGCATACAAATCATACATACGGGGTTCAGAAGACAAATAGGATATTCAGAATGTCAAAATGCTTCGCTTTCTTTTGAAAAACATTTCTGTCTCGTATACACGGAAAATCAAACATATCATATGAGCTGACATCAACCGAATGCCGAGGAACGTACGGCCCGATCCATAAATAATACGATAATGCCGAGGAACGTACGGCCCGATCCATATATAATATAATAATGCCGAGGAACGTACGGCCCGATCCATATATAATATAATAATGCCGAGGAACGTACGGCCCGATCCATATATAATATAATAATACTGAGGAACGTACGACCCGATTCATATATAATATAATAATCATAAACATACCGTATGACCCTCTAGTGAGGGACTCGGTAAATACGAATCATATCGTCATATTATCACATATCATATCACATATCATATCGTATCATCGATCATCACATATCATATCATATCACATACGGTCCGTAATGGGACCCGGCGGACGAACGTGGTCGCCGCTCCATCCGGACGCCACAACACATCATACTTCGAAGGTTTTATATCTCCGAACATCTCCGTTTCACGCATCATAACATATATACACGGTACCCGGCCAAGAGGGGCTTGGCGTGCCGGACACATCGTACTTCGTATCACATCATAATTCGAAAACACATCATACCGAATAGTGCGCACGATAACAACCGGCCCGGGATCCGGTGAAAGATGTAACAACAGAACGCACGAGCAGAATCGTAGGTGGCCATATGCATACAAATCTTTATTACAAACTCAACAGAATAACCAAAGCGAACTATTATTTCAAACCAAGATAATAGTCAAATCGAATTTTCTCCGAATATTACTCGGGAACATATCAAACCGAACTTCAGTAACCATAGTCACGTATTAAAATCACATGCGTAAAAATCCTCATTTCAGACTCAACGGATAAATAAGTAATCATGGTCGGGGGTCAGAAAGATAGTCATATTAAATTCCTTCAAAAACAGGTCGTCAGAACCAAACATAGAAAAGTCGCGGGACCCACGGACGAGCGTCAACCCAATCCGGGCCCGCCTATGGAAATTAAAGTCATCATACGTTATCGAATCATTATTACAAACTCAAAAGATAAGTAAACTGATCGTACTTGAAATTGGAATAATAGTCATATCATATCCTTTCAAAAATCGTCAGAAGTACATAAGAAAAGTCGCGGGGCCCACGGAGGGGTGTCGACTCAAGTCGGGCCCGCCCATAAAAATCATAGTTATTATACGTTAGGGAATCATTTACGAGCATATCAAAGCCATCCGGTTCTGTCTGTGAAAGTTACGGACGTTCGTAGTTACAAAACTCTTTTGAAAACAAAACTTTTTATGCAACTTTTAAAATCCAATCACACGGAAAACATAAGGACCATAATCCGACCGTATCAAAATGCAAACTTCAAGAAACGAGTGTGAATCATAAACATGTTCGGAATTTCAGAATAGAGTTACCCCCAAGGCTCATAACATATCATACCTTACTATATCTAAGACGTGCCAAAAGAAGGAAAGGTAAGTTTTACATACCATGATTGTTCCCCTAAGCTAATCCAAACTCAAGTCTCGGCTTCTCAAAATCTACAACACGTCATTAGACGCCAAACATTAGTCATAGGCACCTCGGAATCCCATTTTAAGCTCGCACTTTATTTACAAAAATTTGGGCGGCATTTGCTACACCTTTTCGATTTTACTAGGGTGTGATGGGCACCGAACCCTACGTACGAAGCCGAGCGAACCCGCGAGACTCTTATTACGGACATAATTCCCGAGACTCTTAATCGGACAAAAATGACAAATACAACAAATATTTCGGGAAAAATCCTTTGGAAAATAAAAATGTAATCAAAATCTCCCCAAAAAACAAGACACGCCCGGACGCTCCAATGAATTTGGACCCACGACTCCCCGAAAGTTTAACAAATAATCAAAATAGCATGCATAATCACACGCGCCCCCGGACAAAGGAGCTTGCCAACCCGCCGGAACATTCCTAAAAACCCCTACTTCCCCGGGGGGTTTCCGCGCGCGAAAAGCGGAAGAAGGGGGGCGACAAGTGTCCCAGTATGTGCATGGGGGAAACCCAAAAAAGAAAATTTTAACTAAAAGGGTACGAAACAAAATGTAATAACCGAGTGTCGA
>NW_026716373.1:0-32385 GCF_029784015.1 Lycium ferocissimum
TTGAAGGATTGATAATCATAAGGCGAGACTACCAACGAAGAGATTAACATCAAGAGAACGTAGAACATGTCATTTCGTATCATATCATATCATACCGTGTCATATCATAGCATATCATGTCCTGTCATAGCATATCATGTCCTGTCGTGTCATATCATGTCATGTCATGTCATGTCATGTCATAGTCATTTTCTCATATCCGACATCTTCATTGTCATCATAGAATCATGGTCATTGTTTTAGTCATAAAGACTTTCAAAAATTTGTAAAACTTGGATTTAGAGAACAATGAATACTTTGGAAAACATTTAGGAACTTTCGTAAGGAAATTCATGCCTTGGAATCGAGGGATTAGTTAAAACAACTATTACTTGGTAGTCGGAAAGATGTCCAAAAGTTTCCTCTAACTGTAGTACAGAAATAAGCCAAATGGAGCCATAGGAGGAAATTAAGGAATAGCGGGCCCACCTCGAGTCAAATGAGGTGGCGTATACAATTTACGTGTCTAATTGTACACCATAATAGTCCTGTTGGACGACAATCATCATATATCATATCACGGGCGTCTATGCCACGACAATGTACATGGGCCGACGAGGCCAGCAAAATGATATACAAAATATAGGCCGACAAGGCCAGACACATCTATCCACATACACGTGACTACGAGTCTCTAAGAGTATGACATATCATATGAGCGGGACAGGACCCCGCTATGCCCATAATTATGCACACAAAAGAATAAGTACCAAAAGCTACAGCTCCGAAGGAATGGAGCTCTGTTGTGCGACCTCTGAATAAGCAGCTATGGGTCAAGCCTGTCTCCCTGTGCACCTGCGGGCATGACGCAGCGTCCACAAACAAAAGGACGTCAGTACGAAGAATGTACTGAGTATGTAAAGCATGATCAACATCAATATAGAAGCATAATAGACAACATACGAAGTAGCACATGAGGGGAGACAATAATGTCATCATTATATCACCTACTTACATACCTCGTTTTCCGTATCCCATAATAGTAACCGTACCCCTTTTGTGTTCGTTCTCACATACATGCACTCATCTACATTCCTTTACAAAGTTTTGCACATTCGCATTCATATTACATACATAATCATATCATATACATCGCATTTACATAGCCCTTACTTGGCACTTACATAGCCTTAACATAATCGTACTCTAATTGATGTCATATACTTAGCATAGTCGTACTCATCCATATGTCATATACTTAGCTTATTCGTACTCATGTAGATGTTATACATATAGCTTATTCTTACTCATATAGATATCATATATATATAGCTTTTATATAGCGTGCCCGACCACGAAGGTTCGGTGTTTCATACATACTTGGCCAACCAAGGCTCAAGGTTACTCATACCTGGCCCTACCAAGGCTCCAGGGGTATCCGTACCATCTGCAGAGGTGTGCGCGCGTTTCGTAAACGTATACATACTTTATATAAATATTCATATACATATACTCTTACCCGGCATCACAAGCTCGGGGCTTATTATAGCCCTTCATAGGCACACATACATATAATAGCTCGTAAGCGTCTTTAACATCATTTTATCCTCGTCATTATACTATCATCATCACTATAGTTACATCTACATTATAGACTTGCCCGTCATATGAGGAACTTTGGTCGAGTAGTAGTACATATCAAGGATTGTGGGCTTATAAGCTCGGAGCATAAACTATGAGAAGACAACATACTCATACGAAGGTATTAGGAATTTGGCCAAGAACCATGCCTTGTGAAAGAAGGGTTAGCCTCACATACCTTTTTGTCGCACTATTCTATGCTTGCACGACTCCTTCCAATGATAGCGCTTAAACCTTCATTAATATCATAACAATGGCCATTAGTCATTCACATTATGCCTTTTATCTAGGTTTCTCAATTTGCTTCTAATTTACCCATAATCATGGTCATAATGCCCAACTTCGTCCATTCGTCTAAAGTGTCTAGTTCATGTTCTTAATACCATTTATAACACATTTATATCACAACCCAACAACATTCATGATTCAATTCCAACTATGTCTCAAAAACGTCACTATTCATCATTCATAACCCTTTTCGCTATTCTCTTATAATGACCAAGTATTTCAACTCCCAAATACCTTAAACAACATATAAATATCATGAATCTTACCTTAGATGCTTTAGGAATAAGCCTTGGTTGCTAATACTCCTCTTTGAGCAAAACCCTAGTTTTTCTCCATTTGGATTTCTTGACTTGGATGATCTTTGATGATTTCCTTTACTCTTGATCCACTTATTTAGTGTTGTTGATCCTCCAATATCCTTGAAAACTTGTGTAATAAATGTAGAGAGAGGTTCTAGAGAGAAGTAGTGAAATGATGAAATGAAATAAAACAAGTCTTGGTCCTTATATTTAATGACTTGAAAAATCTGTGCTGGGTGAACAGTGGTCGTCCATGGAGGTTTACGGTCCGTATTCCACTTTACGGACCGTCCCTCGTGGTCGTCTTTAAGCTTAAGCTGAAGCAGAAACCTTGGCAACATGCATGGTGATTTACGACCATGGTTTACGGGCCGTAAATCACTTTACGGTCCGTCCACCAGGTCGTATTTAACCATTTCTCGGCTGGGCAGAAAGTTGAAGATTTTGCATGGCAGTTTACGACTGCCAGTTTACGGACCGTATTGCACTTTACGGTCCGTATTTTGTGGTTTACGACCACTGGGCAGCTTTTTGCCAACTTCCAATTTTTCACATTCTCGACTTTTATTCTATTCATTCCCATCCATTTACTTACATTGCCCATGAAACATTATACACTCGTACTCCTCGCACTCATCACTAGTTCGTCCACTTGCGTACCAACGGGAAATTTTCCGAGGTGTAACATTCTACCCCCCTTAGGAACATTCGTCCTCGAATGTTAAAGTCTTGGGGGAATTCAATAAAAATTTCGCCAGAGTTCCCCTTATAAAATAGCACTACCAACCTGTCACAGCAGCCCAAAATATCGATGCCACACAGGGCTACAACATAATAGCATCACGAATTGGCCACACACACGACCCAAAAGCATAAAAAAGAAAATATACGTACCTTGTGATCTTGATGCCTCATCTTGGCCCTCTTCCAAAGGCTGAAATAGATGCGGGTACTTGGATCGCATACCGTCTTCCGCTTCCCATGTCATTTCCTCTCGATTGTTATTTCTCCACAGAACTTTAACTGAGGCTACTTCTTTATTTCGAAGCCTTCGTACTTGCCTATCTAATATGGCAATGGGTATTTCATCATAAGCTAACTTCTCTGTCACTTGAACATCATTTATCGGGACGATCCTCGTAGGATCTCCAACACACTTTCGAAGCATCGAGACATGGAAAATCGGATGGACTGACTCCAAATCTGGAGGTAGATCTAACTCATAGGCTACCTTGCCCACTTTGCGCACAATCTCATAAGGCCCTATATACCGGGGACTAAGCTTCCCCTTTTTGCCAAATCTCATGACGCCCTTCATTGGCGACACTTTCAAGAACACCCAATCTTTTACCTCGAACTCCAAGTCTCTTCGGCGATTATCCGCATAGGACTTTTGACGACTTTGAGCCGCTAGCAATCGATCTCTTATGAGCTTGACTTTTTCCACGGCCTGTTGGACCAAGTCTGGCCCCATTAATTTAGCTTCTCCAACTTCAAACCACCCAATTGGGGACCTACATTTCCGGCCATATAAAGCTTCATACGGTGCCATTTGAATGCTAGAATGATAACTATTATTGTAAGCAAATTCAATGAGTGGCAAATGATCATCCCAATTTCCTCTAAAATCTATCATACATGCCCGTAACATATCTTCAAGAGTCTGGATGGTGCGTTCCGCTTGCCCATCAGTCTGTGGGTGAAATGCCGTGCTAAGGCTCACTTGGGTCCCTAGACCCTCTTGAAAAGATGTCCAGAAATTTGCCGTAAACTGAGTTCCTCTGTCTGAGATAATCGATATTGGAACACCGTGGAGTCTCACTACCTCTTTAAGGTAAAGCCTTGCATAGTCCTCTGCCACATACGTCGTTCTGACAGGTAAGAAATGGGCTGACTTGGTGAGTCTATCAATAATTACCCATATAGAATCAAACTTACGCCGAGTACGGGGTAACCCGGTAATGAAATCCATGTTAATCACTTCCCACTTCCAAGTCGGGATCTCTATAGCTTGTAGCAATCCGCCCGGCTTTTGGTGCTCTATCTTCACTTGTTGACAGTTGGGGCATTTGGCTACGAATTCCGCTACATCTTTCTTCATCCCATTCCACCAATATATAGACTTAAGATCATGATACATTTTTGTCGTTCCGGGGTGGATAGAATAACGGGAACAATGAACTTCCCTCAATATTTGGTGGCGTAGATCTGCCACATCGGGAACACATAGTCTACTCCGATATCGGAGAGCCCCGTCTCCTGAAATGCCAAATGATGACCCCTCTTTCTGAGCAAGCGCGTCTCTGTACTGCCGTAGCATGGGATCCTCATATTGTCGCTCTTTTACTTCCGCTACTAGCGATGAAACTGCTGAATTCTGTATAGCAGCTCCGCTGCTACCTGAGTCCACTACTCGGACTCCTAGGCTAGCTAACCGCTGAAGTTCACGGGCCATCCCTTTCTTTTCTGGTCGTACATCACATAAGCTCCCCATAGATCTGCGGCTAAGAGCATCAGCCACAACGTTAGCCTTTCCAGGGTGATACAAGATATCAACATCATAATCTTTTAGCAACTCCAACCATCGTCGTTGCCGCAAATTCAACTCTTTCTGCTTGAAAATGTACTGAAGGCTCTTATGATCTGTATAAATATCCACGTGGACACCATATAAGTAATGTCGCCATATCTTTAATGCATGGACCACTGCGGCCAATTCTAAATCATGGGTTGGATAATTCCGTTCGTGTTTCCGTAACTGCCTTGAAGCATACGCAATCACCTTACCATGCTGCATTAATACACAACCTAGCCCAACGCCTGAAGCATCACAATATACGACATATCCCTCCAATCCCTCTGGAAGTGTCAAGACCGGGGCGGAAGTCAATCTATCTTTCAACTCTTGAAAACTACGTTCACATGCATCTGTCCATTGAAACTTAGCCGACTTCTGGGTCAACTTTGTGAGCGGTGCAGAAATAGAAGAGAAACCCTCAACGAATCTCCTGTAATAACCTGCTAAGCCCAGAAAGCTACGAACCTCCGTAGGAGTTGTGGGCCTCGGCCAAGTTTTTACGGCCTCGATCTTTTGGCTATCCACGCGAATACCATCAGCTGCAACAACATGGCCCAGAAATGATACTGAGTTCAACCAAAACTCACATTTAGAAAATTTAGCATACAACTCTCGAGTTCGAAGAACTCCTAATACAATGCGCAAATGATCCGCATGCTCGGCCTCGGATCTAGAATACACCAGAATATCGTCGATGAATACAATCACGAATAGATCCAGAAAAGGCCTGAATACATTATTCATTAAATCCATAAACACTGCCGGCGCGTTAGTTAGCCCAAACGACATTACTCGGAACTCGAAATGGCCATATCTCGTTCTGAAAGCTGTCTTAGGGATATCTTTCTCCCTCACTCTTACCGGTGATATCCGGACCTTAAATCAATCTTTGAGAACCATTTGGCACCTTGCAATTGATCGAATAAATCATCAATCCTCGGAAGAGGATACTTGTTCTTAATTGTCACTTTATTCAATTGCCGATAATCAATACACATTCTCAAGCAGCCATCTTTCTTTCGGACAAACAATACTGGTGCCCCCCACGGGGATGAACTAGGCCTGATAAAGCCTTTTTCAAGCAAGTCTTTTAATTGCTCCTTTAACTCTTTCAATTCCGCGGGTGCCATTCTATAGGGAGGAATAGATATGGGCTTAGTGTCTGGCAACACATCAATTGCAAAATCGATCTCCCGCTCGGGAGGAAGGCCTGGGAGCTCTTCCGGGAATACATCCGGAAATTCATTCACCACTGGAACTGACCGGAGAGCCGGCGATTCAGCCTCTACATCTCGAACTCTCACTAAATGATAAATGCACCCTTTCGTGATCATCTTCCTTGCCTTCAGATAGGAAATAAACCTGCCTTTTGGTGATGCCGTATTTCCTTTCCATTCCAAAACTGGTTCTCCCGGAAATTGGAAACGAACCATTTTCATCCTACAATCAACGTTGGCATAACAAGAAGCCAACCAATCCATGCCCATAATGACATCAAAATCTACCATCTCTAGTTCATGCAAGTCGGCTATAGTACGACGGTCGCGCATATCACAAATACATTCTCTATATACTCGGCTAGCTATTACCGATTCACCAACGGGTGTAGACACCTCAAAAGGTTTGATCGATTTCAACTATAAATCGACCCGCAATATATGGAGTAACATAAGACAATGTGGAGCCCGGATCAATCAAAGCATATACATCATGAGAGAATAGAATCTAAAAATTATGAACTACACCGTCTTTTTTTTTTTTTACTAGCATTAACATACATAGCCCAATTAGAGACGAACTCATAAACATTTAAGGTATACCCTACAATCAACGTTGGAGGACATAACAAGATGGCCAGTCCAAATGTGCAATCCATGCCCATAATGACATCAAAATTTACCATCTCTACAATCAACGTATCATAGTACCGCATAGCAAGAAGTATATCACAACCAATCCATATATATCGAACCATAGCATAGCATAGTATATCATAGTACCGTGTATCATTACCATAGCATAGCATAGTGGCATCGCCACGTGTAGACACATACCAAAAGATCGAGGGGCATCCGATACATGTACAAATCATTTTTCCCACTCGGGAGACTATAAATCGACCCGCAATATATGGAGTAACATAAAGGCGAGACTATTGGAGACGATCATAGAGCATCAATCAACCATACGATCTCAAGCAATATACCATAAGACTTGGAATCTTTAATCATGCCGACCCGTCATTTTCAACAAGTCAGAGGCTTTCAATATGGTAAAACTTAGTTTTTTGGAGAAAAACGAATATTTTGGAAACATTACTTTTTAGGAAGGAAAATCATGTTTTGGAATGAGGAATTAGTAAAACAACTATGAATATGGTCCGATATCCAAATCGTCCACCCGGCAATCACTACCGGAACTTAACCGAATACGGATCGAGAAGTTTCTCCATTTCGGGGTCCCGAAGATCTCGGTTTTCTGGAATGTATCCCCAGGCCCATCAAGCTACTACCATAGACATGCCGAACGAATGCTCCTTATGAAGCTACGGCCTCCGGCCCGAAGAGGTGACACTTGTCTCGGCACTTCCCCTGTAAATACATCATTCCCCAAGAATCATCGTCATCCAACAATCCGGATCCGCCAAACTAACAACCAATACTATCCTCTCAATATACTACTTCCATCATGAACCGACTCCAATGAAAACAATAACAACCTAATAATTGTCTCAATATCCTAGTCGAATCTTCCTGCCGAACCCGACCATGAAGAATCTATTTGCAATATCTAAAACACCAACCATCATCGACCCAAAATGCATTTATCCATCACAATAACAATGGTTAAATCATCATTTAACCGAGCGTACACCCGATCACCCATGAATTTCATCCACTTTTAGCATGCTACCACATCGTCCCACATCCGGAACATCGGGTAGCCGTTACCCTTGATCCATGCCATCTTCTCCGATTATCACAGACAACAACTTTTGGAACAAGGTCCCAGTTTCTTTTGTTTCTCTCTGAACACATGGCTCCCCGGCATGGAATTAACCCGAGCCTCCCATATCCGCATCTATCGCCAAATCATCCGGCCCGAAGATCGAAGGAGGGCAATCTTACAAAATAAAAATAGGCCGCTTTTCGTCATGCGGCCCGAATCAGCTCCGCCAAATGGAATAGCCCGAAGCCATCGCCGGGAATCGGAGGCATATTATCCGTGTCGAGGAGCATCGAACAAGCTCACCCACACCGAACCCGACGATCTCGGAGCGTCCCCATAAGCCCCATCCCCGCCCAAATCCGGTATAGCCCGAATGTCCGGGGAATCCGTGACCTCTCCGAACTCACCCGTCGAACCCGACGATCTAGCTCTTTTAAGACGACCCCTATCCCGCCCATGCTCATTTCTCCGGACGTAGGTGCTCCTCTAATTCCCCGAGCATGTGCCTCGAATGCGTGCAATATCCATGCCATCCCGTAGGGACGCAACAAGCATTTATCCATCAGATGTGGCCCTAGGCCTTTCACAAACCGGTGCACCCGATCGCCCATATCCGCTACCATGGCCGAAGCATACCTAGCCAAGGAATTGAAGCGGAGACTATACTCTGTAGCACTCATGCTTCCTTGCTTCAAATTTAAGAACTTATCGGCTCTAGCTCGCCGAACTTCTGGAGGCATATAATGACGGAGGAAAGCATCAACAAACTCTTGCCAAACTGGTGGCGGGGCATTGGCTCCCCGTGAAGCCATCCAAACCGTATACCACTGGATCGAGACACCTCTCAACCTATATGACGCTAGCTCCACCGACTCGGTGTCTGAAGCATGCATCAATCGGAGCGTCCTCAACATACCATCAATGAAGTCCTGAGGGTCCTCCTCCGGCTTTGACCCAGAGAATTCCGGAGGGTTTAAAGCAATGAAATCACGGGCCCTTGCACTGATAGCCCTATCACCATGCCCTGAACTTTGCCTCTGAGTCTGGGCCGCAACCAACTGGGTCAACAGATTAATGGCCTCTCTCACATCTTGGCCCGAAGCATCTGGTGGAGGAGCGGGAGCTCGGGCTGAGGCTCCCTCACCCTCATCTGAAATAGGTACTGTCTGAGAGGGCTGAGATTGAGCCGCATCCTGGGGCTCGCTTTCCTCTACCACTGTTTGCGGTGCTCTTTCGGCCCGCTTTTCTGCCGCTGTCTTGCCCTTCTGGGCCATTGTAGCCTTTCTCTTTATAGGCATTTCTGAAATACGTAACACACGATTTAGGAACGAGAATTTCTTACATCATAGCTCTATCGCACGATTCTTATAAAGAAGGAAGGTCATTCATTCCTAAAATGTCCGCAGCTTCCTGTTTATAAGTGTGGCGCGCAACACACCCATAACCAAGACTCTACTAGACACGGCTCGTAGACACACCCTAGGACTGAACTGCTCTGATACCACTTTTGTCACGACCCGACTAGGGGCCGCGACGAGCACCCGGTGCTACCCCACCCGGGTACCCCTTATCATATAATCACATAATATCTAGGTGAGCCATAATCGTTTCATGCATTCTAATTATACACCGTAATAGTCCCATTGGACAACAATCATCATATATCATATCACGGGCGTCTATGCCACAACAACGTACATGGGCCAACGAGGCCAGCAAAATGATATACAAAAATATAGGCCGACAAGGCCGTACATATCTATCCATATACACGTGACTACGAGTCTCTAAGAGTATGACATATCATATGAGCGGGACAGACCCCGCTATGCCCATAATTATGCACACAAAAGAATAAGTACCAAAAGCTACGACTCCGAAGGAATGGAGCTCGTTCGTGCGACCTCCGAATAAGCAACTATGGGTCAAGCTCGTCTCCCCGTGCACTGCGGCGGCGACGCGTCCACAAACAAAAGGACGTCGCACGAAGAATGTACTGAGTATGTAAAGCATGATCAACATCAATATAGAAGCATAATAGACAACATACGAAGTAGCACATGAGGGGAGACAATAATGTCATCATTATATCACCTACTTACATACCTCGTTTTCCGTATCCCATAATAGTAACCGTACCCCTTTTGTGTTCGTTCTCACATACATGCACTCATCTACATTCCTTTACAAAGTTTTGCACATTCGCATTCATATTACATACATAATCATATCATATACATCGCATTTACATAGCCCTTACTTGGCACTTACATAGCCTTAACATAATCGTACTCTAATTGATGTCATATACTTAGCATAGTCGTACTCATCCATATGTCATATACTTAGCTTATTCGTACTCATGTAGATGTTATACATATAGCTTATTCTTACTCATATAGATATCATATATATATATATAGCTTTTATATAGCGTGCCCGACCACGAAGGTTCGGTGTTTCATACATACTTGGCCAACCAAGGCTCAAGGTTACTCATACCTGGCCCTACCAAGGCTCCAGGGGTATCCGTACCATCGCAAGAGGTGTGCGCGCGTTTCGTAAACGTATACATACTTTATATAAATATTCATATACATATACTCTTACCCGGCATCACAAGCTCGGGGCTTATTATAGCCCTTCATAGGCACACATACATATAATAGCTCGTAAGCGTCTTTAACATCATTTTATCCTCGTCATTATACTATCATCATCACTATAGTTACATCTACATTATAGACTTGCCCGTCATATGAGGAACTTTGGTCGAGTAGTAGTACATATCAAGGATTGTGGGCTTATAAGCTCGGAGCATAAACTATGAGAAGACAACATACTCATACGAAGGTATTAGGAATTTGGCCAAGAACCATGCCTTGTGAAAGAAGGGTTAGCCTCACATACCTTTTTGTCGCACTATTCTATGCTTGCACGACTCCTTCCAATGATAGCGCTTAAACCTTCATTAATATCATAACAATGGCCATTAGTCATTCACATTATGCCTTTTATCTAGGTTTCTCAATTTGCTTCTAATTTACCCATAATCATGGTCATAATGCCCAACTTCGTCCATTCGTCTAAAGTGTCTAGTTCATGTTCTTAATACCATTTATAACACATTTATATCACAACCCAACAACATTCATGATTCAATTCCAACTATGTCTCAAAAACGTCACTATTCATCATTCATAACCCTTTTCGCTATTCTCTTATAATGACCAAGTATTTCAACTCCCAAATACCTTAAACAACATATAAATATCATGAATCTTACCTTAGATGCTTTAGGAATAAGCCTTGGTTGCTAATACTCCTCTTTGAGCAAAACCCTAGTTTTTCTCCATTTGGATTTCTTGACTTGGATGATCTTTGATGATTTCCTTTACTCTTGATCCACTTATTTAGTGTTGTTGATCCTCCAATATCCTTGAAAACTTGTGTAATAAATGTAGAGAGAGGTTCTAGAGAGAAGTAGTGAAATGATGAAATGAAATAAAACAAGTCTTGGTCCTTATATTTAATGACTTGAAAAATCTGTGCTGGGGTGAACAGTGGTCGTCCATGGAGGTTTACGGTCCGTATTCCACTTTACGGACCGTCCCTCGTGGTCGTCTTTAAGCTTAAGCTGAAGCAGAAACCTTGGCAACATGCATGGTGATTTACGACCATGGTTTACGGGCCGTAAATCACTTTACGGTCCGTCCACCAGGTCGTATTTAACCATTTCTACTGCGTAAAGTTGAAGATTTTGCATGGCGTTTACGATCGCGCTTTACGGACCGTATTGCACTTTACGGTCCGTATTTTGTGGTTTACGACCACGGGCGCCTTTTTGCCAACTTCCAATTTTTCACATTCTCGACTTTTATTCTATTCATTCCCATCCATTTACTTACATTGCCCATGAAACATTATACACTCGTACTCCTCGCACTCATCACTAGTTCGTCCACTTGCGTACCAACGGAAAAGAGTTTTACTCAAATAATTAAAACGACCGTCATATAGTGTGTGTGAGTTTCCCCTTGAGTTTTTCCCAAAACAAGTGTGACTATTACCGTCGGAATAGTGGGGTCCGCTCAGTCAAATGAGGTGGTAAACACATATTACAATGACGTGAATTAAAGTCTTGATATTTAAACAATTTTTTCCAAGCATACCGAATGAAAAAAGGTTGGACGTAGATTCCAAAGAGTGGAGTCGTCCCCGAGATCCGAATTCAAACCTATTACATCTAGGACATGTTGGTGGAAGAGTGGAGCCTTACATACCTTTCTTGCCTTTTATGCTAGCAACAGAAATGAATTAATATCGTCCAAAACCTACAAATGGTCACGTTTACCAATTGACAATTGTAAGGCTTTTAGCATTCAAATCTTTGACTCACTAATTGTCTATAAAAATTTGGGCAGCATCTCTCGACTTTATTTATGACAACATCCCGAGATTTTACTCGGAAGGAAGCAACAACAACAACCATACCAAGAACAATATAAACAACAAAAATCGAGGCTAAACGCATTCTAGCGCAAATAGTCTTATTTCCCAAATAATGCAACAACTCCAAATCCAACTCTACACTTAAAGTCAATATCCATATTTTCATGTTCACATCTAATTCAAGATCATTCAAACATAAATCAAGAAGTTCAAGCCTTATATCCAATGTCAACAATTTCATATTCCATTTTCATATTGCAACAAAACCAGAACACATTTTCTACTTACTAATTCATTAACAAGAACAATCTATACTTTAACAAATTATCTTAATATCAGAAAATCACATTAATATGACATAACCAGCCACATTCCATTTTATATATACTTCACCCATATATTGGCATTTATTGTGAAGATCACAAAACAATAGAATTCAAGAGTTAAACAAAATAAATCCAACATTATCTCATCAACATATACCACACGGCCAACATGCCTTCTTTCCAATTTCATCCAATTTTCATCCAATTTTCATTCAACTTTCATTTCCAACATAAATTCCACAATAACCACAACTAGAATACATGCATAAGATTTATTCATCTTGCCTATAAACATATACATACACGAGAGACACAAGATATTCAGCAACCACCATGCAAACTCCTATATTCTCATGAGTCGCCTTCTCTTCTACGTACTACAACATCAACAAAGCCTTTATAACATATAAAAAGGGATTGAAAATTTTTCTTCTAACTTCTTCACTCCACCAAATTGTCCAAACGGGGAAAAGAAGACTTATCTTCCGAAATAATTATACCACGTTGGAAGGATGTTGAAGGTTAGTAGGAATACAACAAGAAAATAATTTTAGAACAAGTCATGGGGGAAAAATCCCCCATCTTGGCCGAAATGGCCATTATGGTTCTTTCTCCTTGGACAAAATTTAATTTTCTTTCTAGAAAAGTTTTCAAGAAAGGAAAATTAAGGCATATAATGAATTAATTCATCCATGTTTTTATATTAAAGGGTCATGTGCATGGCACATAATAAAGAAAATGTGCATGGCACATGCCACCTTGTTTCTATTTTCTTACTTTCTTCTTTTTTTTTTTTTTTATATATGAACAATAATTTGCCAATTCCAATTTTTTGGATCGTCACAAGAGAGCCACTTTGTGAATTGTGCCCTTTTTACTCCCTAGTCTTTCCTAATATTTCCACATCCAAATTTTTCATAACCAACTTATGTATCAATCAAGGTCAAATTATAATCTTGTCCTTAACTTGCCACAAGTATCTCAAATTATCCGAACGCGAAAAATACGGGGTATAACAATCTGCTCACATACCATACACATAGACACACATAAAAACATGCTACGAACGCTGACCTCAAAATTCCCAATGAAGATCTCGTTAATTGAGTCAATCCCTGATGCCTTAATTCTAATTTTCCAACCTAAGTCCCAAAATGGATGGAGTGTGTAGAAAATGAAACACACATGAAGTTATGGTGTGGTGTATCCGGACCTCTCAAAATTTAAGAAATTGTGTAAAAGGTGTGTTACCCAAAAGTTGTTGTTGTCAATCATTTTTCACTTTAGCTTATATTTCACAAAAGTTATCGTGATGTAGACACCCTAGAAGCATGCCAACGGTCCCCTTCGGTAAAAAATGAGCTAATCAATGCTCAAAAAAAGGGAGAAATGTGGACTATGTGTAGGAATGGAGAATTAATTGAATTTAATGCTTTCATCCTCGAGTGAAGTGATGTGTGGAAAACCGATGAAAACATGAAATATTACATGTTGGCGTTGGCTCCTCGTGTGTGGTGCTTCCATTGGGACAGCCATTGACCTAATTTACTTATCCAAGATCGCGATAGGTTCTCCTCATGAAATTATGATCTAAAAATGAAGGTTAATCCCAAGTTTTAGCATCGAAACATGAAAAATCAAATGAACTGTTTTTGGGAGTTGATGAAACTTAAGTACATCACCCATTGTCGATAATCTGAAAATAATATTGCTAATTTATGGAATTGTTGATATAGCACCCTTCATGGCTGAAACTTTCAAAGAACCGGTCACTTATAGCAAACTCCAAATCCTGCTCTTCCGATCCGTATACATCTTTTGCCGACTTTGAGTAGCTAAAATGTTGGAGTTGAATTGAAACTTCACTCTATAAATGTTTTTCAACAAATTTGTACTCCAAGGTCGAGCCGTGAACCCATCAAACCAATCAATCGGAGATCTATATCTCCTACCATAGAAAGCCTCAAAAGGCACCATACCAATACTGGAATGATAACTGTTATTGTACGCAAACTCCATCAATGGTAAGTGCTGATCCCAATGACCACCAAAATTAATAACACATGCTGTCAACATGTCCTCGAGCACCTGAATGGTCTGGGGATAAAAGGTTGTACTAAGATCTAATCGGGTGCCTAACTCCTCATGAAACGCCCTCTAGAAATGGGAAGTAAAAATAGTACCCCGCTCAGATACGATAGAAATAGGAACCCCATGCAACCTCATAATATCCCAAATGTACATCTTGGCTATCTTCTGTCACACCCCAATCCCATCAGGGCATGATGGGCACCCAACTCTTACTTAGAGCTGAGCGAACCCTCTGGCATTCACATAACGAAATTGGACATATAAATTATTATTTTTGTTGGAAATATAATAAAGTACTTGACAACAAACCATAGAAATGGATGATACTTAATTAATCAAAAATCGAATAAGTCAACCGACATATCGTGACATGGTTGCTTTACTCAACGCATGTCATCTCAACATACTAACCACATGACACTTTTCTTTCTATAAGCAGTAAGTCTTAGTATTATAGAGTCTATGGACAGGCCCCGACATACCCATACACACATATGACAACCATAATGATCCGAGCATGTCTAGGGAGAAAATGGAGTTTGCCAATTTGTTGATAGCAAACCATCCGTATGCTGAATACTTGTAGTCAAATTATGATTTCGTATGAACACTTTGCATGACTGCAAAAGGACGCGCATGAACAATGTACCAAGTATGTTTATAAAAAGAATCACAAGGAATGAATCCTAACTTTATGAAAGTGCTAGAAACAAATCCGTACGTGAATAGCCCTAAGAGAGAGAGAGAGAACAATGATGGGCCCCGAAGGTAATGTCTAGAAATGTAAATATATTATACCGTACCCGGCCCTTTATAAGGGACTCGATGAAATATAAATATATATCACCCGGCCCTTTAGCAAGGGACTTCCGAAATAATCATATATATGGTAACCCGGCCCTTTAGTGATATAAATAATCATATATATATATAATCGTTTTCGAATGATGATCGGTGAACTCAATTATATGCGAATAACCCGGCCCGGGACTCGATGAAATGATGTAATAACATTATGTACGATTAGAATATGAGGAGCAACCATATACAAGCTAAATCATCATCTAGGACTCAACAAAATAATTAGAATGAACCAACACTTGGGAATCAAAGACAACTATCACATCAAGTACCACTAAAAATTAGAGTTCATTGGAGTCATGTATGTTCGTCGTTCACTCACTTTATGTAATTCATGCCAAAAATAAAGAAAGGGATAGCCTTAACATACCCGTCTTAGCTCAACTACCAAGAACTCAACTCGTATCTCGCTCCACGATCTATATCTAACAACAATGATACTATCGTTAGTTATACAAACGATTCTCTTAATCGTATAATGAAACTTTAACTTATCCTAAAACAAATGGGCAGCACCTCCCCTTTCTTCTCATTTTCCCAAACTCCATATATCAACAACAACAACCAGAACAATAACTTATCCGATTCCCGCAATTAATTTCATAGTTCTCATCTCACAATTTAGCTATGGCCTCAATGAATTTAAATGTATCGATGAGAGGAGGATTATAATTTATATGTCAAGAACTACTCTTCTTCACTTTGAAGAAATCCTGGATCTGGCAATTCAACGAACGGAATAACGAGGTTGAAGCGGTGAGCGAAACCCGCACAATACTGAACAACATTGCTGCTCTTAACAATATGTTGTTTCTATTGTCAACAATAGATAATGTTTATGATCCCTTTAGCAAATAATATTCGGCAAGATATTGATTGGGACTTAGTTTATTTTTTCCTTAAATTAAATCTCAAAATAGCTCAATAAGGAATAGAGATGCCACTCTTTTTCTTTACTTACATGTGTCACCCCTTTTTACTTTTTGACACCTAACAATTAATGGTGCCACCTACATCATTTTAATATATAATATTATACTAGCTACGCATAGAAAGGTTATACATTAGCTATACATATATCTTGCTTCCACCACGTGCAAATGTCTCCTTGTATGCCCATAATTGATGATTCAATTAAGTAGTGGTGAGCTCCTAAAATTCAATATTTAACCAATTATACACATAATTAATTTCTTGGTCACAATTCACTTATATGGTAATCATTTTTGATACACTTTATATACTCATTATCATGACCATGTAATATAACACTAGTCCGTAGCCTCGTTTGCCACACACAAAAAATGTTATTCCAATTGTCGTCATCACCCTTTTCCATCTTAAATCATTTCAGGACTTCATCCTTTTCAGCTCTTGATTTGCATGCTTGAATATGACCAAATTCTCCCGGGCTCGGTTAAATTAGCTCATGTTGGACGATTCAATTTTCTAGTCCAAAAATACAGGGTATTACAGCTTTGATCGTATTTCATTTAAATAAATATTGAACGTCGACGAAACTTATCTTCTCCAATTTGTTTAACTTATAATCCTTACGACCAATCTGCACCATCACTCTAACCACCTATAAGCTCGGGGGATAACCTCATTTTTTGTTACTAATGTCATTTAACTCACACGCTTTTCAACTCATGGAAACACGAGTGGGGGCGGTATAGGAAACTTGAACTGGGACAAAGTGAGCGGACTTAGTCAACCGATCGACTATCACCCAAATAGAATCAAACTTGTCAAGGGTCTTCGGAAAACCCGTGACAAAATCATGGTAATTCTCTGTTATATCCGGCATTTTTGCATATTCGGAAAATGCGAAATAATTTCGATTTGTAAAGAATAAGGTTATATGTTGGTTGGAATTAAGACATACGTGTGTTGTTCATGAAAAGTAATGGTGTGGAAATACGGAGAAAGGCCAAGGGCAAAATTGGAATTTTGGAAATTTGTTTCGGGAATTACAAGACAAGAATTTTCACTAATTGGGCTCAAAGGAATAAGAGGAAAATTAGGCCCAAAAGAGATGGGGTGGCCGGCCAACTACATGGCCAAGCCCATTTAGTTTAATTAATTTCCATGTGCTAAATTATAAGGTGGATTATTTCAAGAAAAAGAAAGAAAAATCAAGAAAACTCTAGAGAAATTGGAAATAAAGATGAGGCATGTGCATGGTCATGTGATACTTATATATATATAAGAGAGGGGAGTGTTCATCATGGAAGGAACAAGAGAGAAAGAATAAGAAAGAACAAGAAAAAGGAGAGGAGGAAGAACGGATAAGGGGCTGGCCGAACCAGCCCTTGAGGTGATCATGGAGAATTTCTTTCTTCATGTTTTCCTACTAATTAGAAGGCCCTCGTCGACGTGGAATAATTGTTGAAGCAAGAAAAACACTCTCCCTTGCCATGACTACTCCTAGCCGAGAGAAAGAGTAGAAGGAAGAGGTGAGATTCAATCTTCTTTTAATGTTTTATAGGTGTATATGCATGTTGTGGTATGTAGAAATGAATGAAGTTCTTGAAGCTATGGAATATGTAGTGAAGCCGTGAGCATGCTTGTTGGTGAAGGCATGTTGAACAAATTTTATTTAGTGTTTGGTTAGTATTGTTGTGGACGTTTTGAGCATGTCGTAATGTGTAGAAAATGAATAAAATTCATGAGATTGTGTATGTTGGAGTTGGCCGTGTAAGGGGGCTGTTTTCGGTGGAGCTTGGTGAAGTAATTTAATGTAGTATTTTGGTTGTTGTTTGTTGTGGATTATGTGATAAAAATAAAGGTTTGATGATCCAAATTGAAGTTACAATGGTTGTGGGCTGTTTTGAAAGTTAATATGACTCTAATGTGTTCTCTTATATTTATGAAGCTAATGTGGAAAAGAATGGAATTGTTGACATAGTATGAGAATGGGAAAGAAAGAAACGCATTATTATCGTATTCATTAAGTCGGAAGAATTCGGGTTGCATAGCATATTGTTGAGTTGTTTTGAAATATTGTGCGAGTTGCTTAGAATACGTTATGAATTGATTATGGATGTTGTCTTGATGATTATTGGTTTGGTTGTTGTTGATATTAGCCGAGTTGAATTCTCGGGGTTGATGGATATATAGGGAGGTCTGCCGAAATTTTTATAGAAAAAGTAATGGCTTGGAATGAGATTCTTCAATGCTTATGGTTGACGTCGGACACCTTATGATATTCTTGTAGATCGTGAGAAGTCGAGACGTAAGTTGGATTAGTTCCGAGGGCGGCCAAGGTATGTAAAGCTCACCTTTCTTTCTTTGGCATGTCTTAGTATGAATAGGCTATGATATGTTCCCCGAGGCAATTCCATTCTTGTAATCCGAGCAACCATATGAGTTTATTCATTTCTTGATGTTCGTAAGTCATTTAGTTAAACTAAGCTTCCTATGTTTCTAAAGGATTAGATTTTAGAAGCCTTATAAAGAATTTCGCTACAAAAAGGTTCCGAACTTCAAACGTCCATAACTTTTGCATACGACCTCGGAACGCCCCGAAACATAATAGGTAAACTCATAAGACATAACTTTCCCCTACCTCTTGTAGTCGGGCTCGGATGGGGGTCGGCACCCGTCCGTGGGGCCCGCGGCTCTTTTGTACTATTCATAATGAATTTTGGGAAAAATTTAGTACTATTTCATTTCGATCTCCGCATATGGACTTCCGCTTAATCGACGAGTTATGAATATGACTTTATATATATATGGTTCCTACGATTCCGTGATATGTTTAAGATATTTGATACGTTTCTGAAGATCGTCCGAATGACTTTTGACATGACTAAGTCTTGACCCTTAAACGATAATTTGTTTGGTTTTTCTATTACATTTTGGAAAGTGTTTTAAAAATTGCATATGGTCTCTCACGACTCTGCTCGTGCACTATGGTCACTTCCTTCACCGAGTCCCGGGGCCGGTTGTTATCGTGCGCATTATGCTAAAATTCCGGAGTATGATGTGTCCGGTTCGCCGAGCCCCTTTTGGCCGGGAACCGTGGATAATGGTGTTATGATGTGTCCGGACGCCGAGTCCCCTTGGCCGGGTACCGTAGTTATATGATTTGTGTGACGGGGATACGGAGATCCGAAAACTCCGGAGTATGATGTGGTGTGGCGCCAACGACGGGCGGGCGACCACCGTTCTAAGAGCCTATGCATGATTTGCACTCTACTCAGTAAGTATTTTGATATTCGGATTATTACATATGTTTTCTGAAACTCACATATGATTTCTGACATTTGACGTGCTTATGATGATCTTATCTACCGAGTCCCTCACCAGAGGGCCGGGACATGTTTGTACGCATATGATAAGTGATTTTGACAGTCTAAACTATGATCTGTTGACATCGGCTAATGTTAGCTATTATGGTATGATTTGCTCTCTATATAGATGTATGATTTGTGTTTTACGCAGCACTCGACCCTCTCGGTCATTATGTTTATTTTTCGTACCCCTCCTTCACTTATGATCTCGTTTTCCGCATTTCATGCTTTACATACTCAGTACATATTCCGTCGACCCCCTTTCTTCGGGGCTGCGTTTCATGCCGCGCGGTACACCTGTGTGAGCTAAAGATATTAGCGAGAAGATGTTCCGGCGGATTGGCGAGCTCCACTTGCTCCGAGCGCCGAGTCAGAGTCGTTTCGTGTTATGATATCCGAGTCATGTTAGAGACTTTGCGCAGACGGTGGTCGTGTGTAAGATGTCCGTTGTGAACGGCTCCATAAGCCGTAGTATCGTTACATGTGGACTTACAGATTTTGTACGGTTACAAGTTTTGTCTATTTTGTAAAAGATATAAAGTATGTTTGTTTTTGTAAAAATTTATATTATGTAATTATGTTTTGGTCGAGGGCCCATATGATTACGAGAGTTACGATAGTCAGAGGGTTCGCTCGGCCCTAGATAAGGGTCGGGTGCCCATCACACCCTGTCGGAAGTTGGGGTGTGACAAATTGGTATCGTCAAGGTGTTTGTCCTAGGGGTTGTCCGCAAAGTCGTGTCGGTAGAGTCCCGTTTATGGTGTGAAGCGCGCCACATTTATAAACAAGAGGCTACGGGCATCTAGGATGGTTACTTTTCTTTGGCATCTTAGATCGTCTTTGTAGAGCCAAGTTATAGGAAATTTCCAACATTGACCTTTGATTTCGGCAGAGGACCGACGTTGGCGACCAGGCGATATGGAAGATTACAAAGACTAAGTAAAGATGCGAAAGATATATGGAAGGTTACAAAGCACACGAAGGTAAGTAAGAAAATGTGATATGTGTGGTCGTGTGGAGCATATGATGTAAATCTAATATTTTCGGACCTTGAGAATATTGAGAGCCCTGTGTGGCTATGATACGAGACAGTATGATGTGATATCTATGCATGATGATGGCCCTGTGAGGCACTGTTGGTATTTCCTGCGTGCAGGTTTTGGGATAGTGAGAAATATAGAGGAAACTCTGCCGAAATTTTTCTACGGCTGCCCTCTCTAGAATAAGTTGTACGTGGAGTGAGCGGTGAAATAACAAATAAGATGTCGGTGGAGGTATGGTAATAAGAAATTTGGAGGAACTGTGTAATTAGGCGATGATGTGGAAAGGATCGGTAGGTACGGATAAAGTGATATGACTAAGACGAGGGTACGGAGGAAAAAAGAATTGTGACGAATGGGAAGGTGTTAATAAGACAGCTGCCCGGATGTGTCGTAAGGGCGTTTTGGGAATATGATAAAATCCCGACATACTCAATATTATGTGTAGAAGGTCGTGCGGTGAGAAAGACGCAATCAGGAGAGCGTTAAAGCGTTGTATTCCATCAAAGTTTTAAAGTTAAGCGTCTTTGAAGCGAGGGAAATTTCAGGATGGGTGACCCCCCTGGGAAGTTTTCTGAAAACCCTACAAATTCAGACATAAGGAGCGAATAAGCAAGCGGAGTGGTCTGAGAGAGCTTAGAGTATGTGGAGCGGCAGGATTGTGAGAGACTAGGTTATAGAAAGACAAGAAACAAGGCAGAGTGAATGTTAGGAAATGACTGGGAGGATACGGATAAAATGCGAACAAACAAAATACGTTTGGAAATGAGGAAAGGACTATGTAAGAGTAGTGAGTTCTGAGCGACACAGAGATAGCATAAGAATTCTCGTGTGCGGAAGAAGAAACAGGCATGAATGGATGATGGCATAAGCATACCCCTAAAGGGGGAAGCGAGGGTAAGAGAAATGCAAGAGCGGGACAGGAACAGTTGGTATGATAATGTATTTGGTATGGACATTTGGGCTACCAACGGGGCCCCTTTCCCCGAAGTAAGTTAGTGAGATCGAAAAATCAACAATAAGTGTATGAGGGTTAGAATGGCGTTTGAGGCAAAGTGTGAGAAGTCTGGCAAAAACCTTGAATGACACGACGCCAGAAAATGGATGGGTATGAAGAAAAAGAGTATGACAAGAGAATGGTATTGGATAGCAAAAAGGATGGTATGAAGGATGGAAATGGCTATATAAAGGGAGCTCCCCCGAGATGCTTATGAGAGCCCGTGAGGCTAGTCGAACATTCGAGGACGAATGTTCTAAAGGGGGGAAGGATGTTATATCCGCATTTTTGCATATTCGGAAAATGCGAAATAATTTCGATTTGTAAAGAATAAGGTTATATGTTGGTTGGAATTAAGACATACGTGTGTTGTTCATGAAAAGTAATGGTGTGGAAATACGGAGAAAGGCCAAGGGCAAAATTGGAATTTTGGAAATTTGTTTCGGGAATTACAAGACAAGAATTTTCACTAATTGGGCTCAAAGGAATAAGAGGAAAATTAGGCCCAAAAGAGATGGGGTGGCCGCCAACTACATGGCCAAGCCCATTTAGTTTAATTAATTTCCATGTGCTAAATTATAAGGTGGATTATTTCAAGAAAAAGAAAGAAAAATCAAGAAAACTCTAGAGAAATTGGAAATAAAGATGAGGCATGTGCATGGTCATGTGATACTTATATATATATAAGAGAGAGTGTTCATCATGGAAGAAACAAGAGAGAAAGAATAAGAAAGAACAAGAAAAAGGAGAGGAGGAAGAACGGATAAGGGGCTGGCCGAACCAGCCCCCTTGAGGTGATCATGGAGAATTTCTTTCTTCATGTTTTCCTACTAATTAGAAGGCCCTCGTCGACGTGGAATAATTGTTGAAGCAAGAAAAACACTCTCCCTTGCCATGACTACTCCTAGCCGAGAGAAAGAGTAGAAAGGAAGAGGTGAGATTCAATCTTCTTTTAATGTTTTATAGGTGTATATGCATGTTGTGGTATGTAGAAATGAATGAAGTTCTTGAAGCTATGGAATATGTAGTGAAGCCGTGAGCATGCTTGTTGGTGAAGGCATGTTGAACAAATTTTATTTAGTGTTTGGTTAGTATTGTTGTGGACGTTTTGAGCATGTCGTAATGTGTAGAAAATGAATAAAATTCATGAGATTGTGTATGTTGGAGTTGGCCGTGTAAGGGGCTGTTTTCGGTGGAGCTTGGTGAAGTAATTTAATGTAGTATTTTGGTTGTTGTTTGTTGTGGATTATGTGATAAAAATAAAGGTTTGATGATCCAAATTGAAGTTACAATGGTTGTGGGCTGTTTTGAAAGTTAATATGACTCTAATGTGTTCTCTTATATTTATGAAGCTAATGTGGAAAAGAATGGAATTGTTGACATAGTATGAGAACGGGAAAGAAAGAAACGCATTATTATCGTATTCATTAAGTCGGAAGAATTCGGGTTGCATAGCATATTGTTGAGTTGTTTTGAAATATTGTGCGAGTTGCTTAGAATACGTTATGAATTGATTATGGATGTTGTCTTGATGATTATTGGTTTGGTTGTTGTTGATATTAGCCGAGTTGAATTCTCGGGGTTGATGGATATATGGGGGAGGTCTTTGCCGAAATTTTTATAGAAAAAGTAATGGCTTGGAATGAGATTCTTCAATGCTTATGGTTGACGTCGGACACCTTATAATATTCTTGTAGATCGTGAGAAGTCGAGACGTAAGTTGGATTAGTTCCGAGGGCGGCCAAGGTATGTAAAGCTCACCTTTCTTTCTTTGGCATGTCTTAGTATGAATAGGCTATGATATGTTCCCCGAGGCAATTCCATTCTTGTAATCCGAGCAACCATATGAGTTTATTCATTTCTTGATGTTCGCAAGTCATTTAGTTAAACTAAGCTTCCTATGTTTCTAAAGGATTAGATTTTAGAAGCCTTATAAAGAATTTCGCTACAAAAAGGTTCCGAACTTCAAACGTCCATAACTTTTGCATACGACCTCGGAACGCCCCGAAACATAATAGGTAAACTCATAAGACATAACTTTCCCCTACCTCTTGTAGTCGGGCTCGGATGGGGGTCGGCACCCGTCCGTGGGGCCCGCGGCTCTTTTGTACTATTCATAATGAATTTTGGGAAAAATTTAGTACTATTTCATTTCGATCTCCGCATATGGACTTCCCCGCTTAATCGACGAGTTATGAATATGACTTTATATATATATGGTTCCTACGATTCCGTGATATGTTTAAGATATTTGATACGTTTCTGAAGATCGTCCGAATGACTTTTGACATGACTAAGTCTTGACCCTTAAACGATAATTTGTTTGGTTTTTCTATTACATTTTGGAAAGTGTTTTAAAAATTGCATATGGTCTCTCACGACTCTGCTCGTGCACTATGGTCACTTCCTTCACCGAGTCCCGGGCCGGTTGTTATCGTGCGCATTATGCTAAAATTCCGGAGTATGATGTGTCCGGTTCGCCGAGCCCCTTTTGGCCGGGAACCGTGGATAATGGTGTTATGATGTGTCCGTACGCCGAGTCCCCTTTGGCCGGGTACCGTAGTTATATGATTTGTGTGACGGGGATACGGAGATCCGAAAACCCCGGAGTATGATGTGGTGTGGCGCCAACGACGGCGGGCGACCACCGTTCTAAGAGCCTATGCATGATTTGCACTCTACTCGGTAAGTATTTTGATATTCGGATTATTACATATGTTTTTTCGAAACTCACATATGATTTCCCGACATTTGACGTGCTTATGATGATCTTATCTACCGAGTCCCTCCCGCAGGGCCGGGACATGTTTGTACGCATATGATAAGTGATTTTGACAATTCAACTATGATCCGTTGACATCGGTTAATGTCGCTATTATGGTATGATTTGCTCTCTATATAGATGTATGATTTGTGTTTCGACGCAGCACTCGACCCTACGGTCATTATGTTTACTTTTCTCGTACCCCTCCTTCACTTATGATCTCGTTTTCCGCATTTCATGCTTTACATACTCGCACATATTCCGTACCGACCCCCTTCTTCGGGGGCTGCGTTTCATGCCGCGCGTACACCCAGTGAGCTAAAGATATTAGCGTAAGATGTTCCAATGGGATTGGCGAGCTCCACTTGCTCCGAGTGCCGCCGAGAGAGTTGTTTCGTATTATGATATCCGAGTCATGTTAGAGACTTTGCGGCACGTGGTCGTGTGTAAGATGTCCGTTGTGAACGGCTCCATAAGCCGTAGTATCGTTATATGTGGACTTACGTATTTTGTACGGTTACAAGTTTTGTCTATTTTGTAAAAGATATAAAGTATGTTTGTTTTTGTAAAAATTTATATTATGTAATTATGTTTTGGTCGAGGGCCCATATGATTACGAGAGTTACGATAGTCGAGGGTTCGCATCGCCCTAGATAAGGGTCGGTGCCATCACACCTCCATGTCCTCGGAAGTTGGGGTGTGACATTCTCTCCCACTTCCACTCGGGAATTGGCATCCTCTGAAGCACCCTACTGGGTCGCTAGTGCTCATACTTTACCTGGTGACAATTCCTACACTTAGCCACATAATCAACTATATCTCTCTTCATCCGATGCTACCAATAGTGCTATCTCAAATCACGGTACATCATAGTCACCCCCGGATGAATAGAATAGCGAGAACTATGAGCCTCGCGTACAAGATCAACTGAATCAAATCACCAACATGAGGAACGCACACGCGTCCTCTAATCCTCAGAATGCCCTCAGAATCAATCACGGCCTCCTTGGCCTCACCTCTCAAAACTCTATCTCAAATCTTGCTCAACTGAGCATCCTCAAACTGATGAGTCCTGATCCGATCCAACAAAGACGACCTCGCCTCTATACAATCCAAAATTCTGCCCGGGGCTGAAATATCAAGACGAACGAAACTGTTGGCCAGAGTCTGAACCTCCATGGCCAACGGACGCTAAAAAACAATCAATTGAGCTAAACTCTCCATACTCACTGCCTTGCGACTCAAGGCATCAGCTACCACATTGGCTTTTCCGGGATGGTACAGAATAGAGATGTCATAGTCCTTCAGGAGCTCCATCCATCGGCGCTGCCTGGAATTAAGATCTCTCTGGGTAAATACATGCTGAAGACTACGGTGATCGGTGAAAACTTCACAATGAACACCGTACAAATAATGCCTCCAAATCTTCAAAGCGAAGACCACGACCAATAACTCCAAATCATGGGTAGTGTAATTCTTCTCATGAACCTTCAACTGACAGGAAGCATAAGCTATCACTCTACCCTCTTGCATCAACACAACACCCAAGCCCATACGGGAGGCATCACAATAGACAGCGAAATCCTTACCCTCCACGGGTAATGCTAAGATCGGGCTGTAGTCAAAAGCATGAGCTTTTGAAAGCTCTCCTCACAATTATCCGTCTACCGGAAGGGAACATCCTTCTGAGTCAATCTGGTCAACGATGAAGCAATAGCAGCAAAACCCTTCACAAAACAACGGTAATAACTGGCCATACCTACAAAACTACGAATCTCGCAATAGAGTAGTGGATCTCGCCCAACCCCTCACAACCTCAATCTTCGGGTCAACCATAATCCTATCCTTAGACACAACATGGCCCAAGAATGCTTCGGACTAAAACCGTAACTCACACTTAGAAAACTTAGCAAATAAGCAATTTCTTTAATAACCCAAGACCAATAAAGATGGCTCTCATGCTCCTCTCTACTCTTGGAATAAACCAAGATGTCATCCATAAATACAATCATAAAGGAATCAAGGAATAGCCTAAAGATCCCATTCATCAAGGTCATAAATGCAGCCGGGGCATTAGTAAGCCCAAAAGACATGACCAAAAATTCATAGCGACCATAACTCGTCCGAAATGCTTTCTTCGGAATATCCTCCGCCCTGATCTTGAGCTGGTGATAGCCGGAATGCAAATCAATCTTCGAAAACACCGAAGCACCCTCAAGCTAGTCAAACAGATCATCAAGACAAGGCATAGGGCAATTGTTCTGAATAGTGACCTTGTTCAACTGGTGGTAATCAATACACATCCTCATGGTCCCATCTTTCTTCTTCACAAATAACACGGAGTACCCCAAGGAGACACTCGATCTAATTGAACCCTTGCTCAATAAATCATGTAATTGTTCCTTAAGCTCACAATCCAAAGTACCATCCGATATGAGGGATAGAAATAACAGTGAGTTCCCGGATCCACATTGATACAAAAATTAATGTCGCGATCGGGTGGCATACCCGGCAGATCCGACAGAAATACCTCCGCGAACTCGCAATAGGGATGTAACCGGCGAGGGCGGAGACGGAACCGTCGTACTCAAGGGGGTGGAGATGGAACGTCATATTCATAACATGATCTAAATAAGCTAGAAACCCTTAATTACTAACTTCTTCGCCCGAGGAAGGAAAATGATCTTCTTCGGAGTAAAGAGTAGCAGTACCTCTCCACTCAAGCCTAAGAATGCCCGGCATGGCTAAGTGGATTGTCTTGCGTGACATCTCCAACATCGCATGATAAGGAGAAAGCCAGGACATACCTAATATAATATCAAAGTTCACCATATCAAAATTCATCAAATCTATCCAAATGTCGTACCCCATTAAAGTAACCAAACAAGACCGGTAGACTCGATCAACAATCAAAGAATCTCTGACCGGAGTAGACGCATAAACAGGTATATCTATGCTATCACAAGGCATATCCCAACCAATGGCATGAAATTTAGATACATACGAATAAAGTGGATCCAGGATCAAATAACACGAATCTTGCTCTATGACGATAGAAATGGTTCCCGAAATCACAAAGTCGAGGCCTATGCCTCGGGCCTACCAGGAAATGAGTAACAATGGGCTCCACTACGCCCAGTCTGAGATCCCCCTCTCGTACTCCGAGAACCACCTCTAGCTGGCTGGGAACCACCTCTAGAACCATGAGAAGTACCGCGGCCTGACTGAGCACCGCCCCTCTGAGATGTCCCACATCGATCGCAAGATGATATAGGAGTCATTGCGGGCCGATAATCCCCCCTCGGGTTGGGAGACATCTCCTAGCAACATGCCCAACCTCTCCATCGAATAACAAAGAGGAGTCGAATGCTCGAAGCTAACCAAGTCAAGACCGTACGAAGCAGCCCCCCGTCCACCGGGTCCGGGAGAACGAACTCTCGTGAGTTCTCCGCCTGGCGGCTCACCTGTGGTGCCCGTAATGTCGAATGCACAGGACAACCAAGATATGGCTGGTGCGGCCTCGAAAACTGACCCGCGCCCCTCGAACTAAAACCACCATAACTACCGGCCTGACGTGGCTTCTTGTCACCACCACCAAAAGCATGGGCCTTAGCGCCCTCAACCATAGAAGCATGCTCGATAATGGACTGGAAGGAATCCCTCATTGACTCCATCTGAAGACAAGGAATCTATAGAGAGCCCACTACTCCCCCAATAAAACGCCTGATCCTATCGGCCTCAGTAGGGACCAACAGAGTAGAATAACGGGCAGATAGAGAAAACGAGTCACATATGACTCCAAAGACATGCCCCTTTGCTCAAGATGCAAGAACTCCTCCCTACACACCTCTCGCAAAGATCGGGGCACATAGTTCTCAAGGAAGGCCCGGTAGAAATTAGTCCAAATCAAAGGAGGGGAACCCTCAGGTCTGCACGCCATGAAGTACCTCCACCACTTTTTCGCGTCGCCGCGAAACTGGTTGGACACATAATCAATGCCATGGTCTCTACTATGCCCATACGGTGCAGTAACTCATGCATATCAAGAATAAACTCATAAGCATCCTCAGACGAAGTACTAGAGAACCTCGCGCTCTAACTTCCCGAATCTCCCAACAAGGTCTTGGATCGAAGCTCACAACAAGCCCTCCATGGGCCTAATCTCATCACCGAGCATATCGTATCAATGCGAGGAGCCATAGCGTGCAGATGTGGCCGCCCACGTAGGTCCTCGCTCAGTGATCTGCGCTCCAATCCTATTCGTAAACTCCCCCACGGGAGTAAAGACCGCCGCCCCCTATCGGGCACCAAGACGATGAAGTAAGACCCTGTCCATAGTATCATGCATGGCCTGATCAGAAGTAACCTCCGGTTGTGTCTGTCCTGGAGCCATGTCCTTAGGCTCAGGAGACAGAGATCTCTCTCAGCGCTATCTTACCACTGGAGCTCTACCCCTAGCTGGGGCAGCCCTGTGACCTCTCGCTCTGCCACGCCCTCTGGTTGTCGCTCGCCCTCGGGTGCCAGCCATAGCTGTGGGCTCTGGCACCTGACCTCGGGCCATAGAAGCTCGAGTTCTCACCATCTGTGAGAGAATAGATAAGAGTCACATACCAATTTGATCTTTTCAGATACTAATTAGAATAAAGTGGCACCAAAGAAAGAAAGAAAGTGAGATTTCCTAAATGTCCTGTAGCCTCTCGCAGATTAGTACGGAGCTCATCGTACCGATCCACGAGACTCTACTAGAAACGCTCTTATATTAAAGACCAGGTAACGTAGGGCTCTGATACCAACTTGTCACGACCTATTTTTCTTAAGTCATGCGGGCGCTTACCTTTCCACCTCGGTAAGCAAACCCTCAACCCAACAATGAATCAATACAGAAAAGAATAAAATTAAACAACGGAATATAATAAATACATAAGTCTTACGTTATATATATAAAAGTAGTAGAATAGTGCGAAATAATAATAACACCCTCAGGGTCTAGTCTAAATAACACAAGAGCATCTAAAAGGGAAATAATACAAATTCAAAATACTAATACATAAAGTGTATATGTCTCTGAATAGAATAAGACATAAAAATAGTAAAGTTTTGAAGGCAGCGGACGGCTATGCTCACCCTAGAAACCCGAGGAGAAAGCTGAAGCAACTATCAGCCACGTGTCACGGAAGTGGATCCAACCTGATACTCTGCACTCATAAAGGAATGCAACAAGTGCCGGTCAGTACAAAACAACATTACTGGTAGGCATCATCGGTCGACTAAGCATAGCTAACACAATCCGGATAATAAAGTAGATAGACAGATAAACCAACAAGTATAAGCCAAACGTAATCAAATCCAAGTACACGTCATTGCCTAATTAAGCATCTAATCCCAAATGTGCCAAGTCTGAATATATCCAGTCCGAATCCAACATCACAAGTACGGCACGAAATCATCTCAAATCAATCCATAATGCAATGCAATGAAATAGTGTATGAATGAAATGCAATGCCATGCAAATGCGATGTACACATGTACTCCGGAGAGAAATATCGACGTCTCAGTAGCACAATCCAGTGTGACTCGCAAAGTCTAAGCGCCACTCGTCCCGAATCTTTGCTCAACAGACAGACGGGACCCCATATCTTTTCCACGGGGGGTTCTCACCGGCACCACTCCGGGGGACCCGCGGAGTCCATGCACTATCAACGATTCGAGAACTAACATCGGATATTGGCCATGTAATCAACGATTTCGGGATGAATATCGGACATCGGCTATCTCACTTCACTCATGTAAAAGAGTTTTATCAAGTATCAATTTCACTCAATCAACTATTCCGGAATGAACATCAGACATCGCCCATCTCACGTCACTGTGTAAAACCGAGCCTACCATCAAGTGTTTCATCAAATATCATCAATATCTCAACAATGTATCATGAAAATGAGAGTAGCGGCAGGTAATGCATGAATCAACATCAATATTCATGCTCAATATCACAAGTACCAACAATGGGTACGCCAACAATATATCCGAATCGCAAATACTAACAGTCAGTATGCCAATAATATAATCGAATCATAAGTACCAACAATGGGTACACCAACAATATATCTGAGTACAAATACCAGTAGTGAGTATGCCAACTATATCATAATCAAGATGATAAAATAGAATCCAATATCGACCAATGATTCATGGCATCAAGCCGGCACAACAGAACAATCAAATCACACATAAAGGGGTGGCTAGCTCCAAACACACAACAGGGCCCAACCTATGATAATATCTAGCCCGACTTCATACCCGAAGGTTCACATACTATCCCCAACAATATAATCTAAATATGTGCTCCACTATACGAAGTCTCACCAAAGGTAAGCCATAACCTACCTGGATGGCCGAACCACAATACCTACAACTCACTCCTTTGCCTTGCCTTTCCACTGAATCTCAGAACCAAAGTAGTCTCCAAGAATATCACCAAAATATCTCCAAGAATTGTTCCCCAAAGCTCTAATTTCGAAACGGGAAATAATGAGGGTCTAAGGAATTTTAACACTTCATTAATTTTACAAACTGCCCGTCACCAGCTTTAGCGGTGCTGGGACCGCCCCAGCGGTGCCGCTTCAGCTGTCACTTGACCGCTTCAGCGGTCAAGGCAAAATCCATTGGACCGCCCCAGCGGTAGGGCTACCGCCCCAGTGGTAGGGCTATTGCTCCAGTGGTACCGCTGTCGCGGTGCTGGTGCCTCCAAAGTGGGCACCAAACACCAGAAACTTATCCAAGTTTCAACAATTGATTCGATTTTCTGACTAGTTCTCGAGGCCATCTGCTCACATATCATACACATAGACACACATAAAAACATGCTACGAACCCGCCCGTAGCCTTAGAATTCCCAACGAAGGTTTTGTTGACCGAGTCAACCCCCGATGCCTTAATTCTAATTTCCCAACACAAGTCCCAAAATACATCCGAGTGCATTGGAAACCAAACCAAACATAGACACAAGTTCTAAACGACCATCCGGACCTCTCGAAATTGATGAAATTCTAAAAAAGATCCGTTTACCTAAAAGTCAACTTTAGGTCAATTATTTTTCACTATAAGCCTATATTTCACAAAAGTTGCCCGAATCCAGTATAGACTCCTCGGGAAGCATGCCAACGGTCCCCTCGGGTCAAAAATGAGCTAATCAATGCTCGGGAAAGGGCAAAAATGCCGAAAAGACTATAACGACCAAACGGGTCGTTAAACATTAGAAGGAAGTTTCTCTTCTCCCATCAATCCAAGACATTAATTTAAGCCATTCCAAGCCCTTCCAAGTCAATTCTAACATGTATTCATGTAAGTAATAAGGAAATCATTGTTCCTAACCTAGGGTTCTCAAGCAAACCCAAATTCAAGGGTTAAGGTTTAGGCTTTTGGATTTCTTTTGCAAGACACGAACTTTATCACGTATTGTGGAGCGATTAAGGTATGTAGAGTTTCTATCTACGTGTGGAAACATCATTGTTCTTCCCCACGCCATGTTCTTCCATGATTATACGAAAGTTCACCAAAAACTAGGGTTCTAGACATGTTCATGATAACCCTAAGTACATGTACCGTGATATACCATGTTTGTATTAATAATTCGTTATTGTGTTCTTGATATTTCATTTTGGTTATTGAGAATCTGCCCATAATTCATGAAAACTTATACTTTGCATTCCATGGGATCTTTAATGTAAGATATGAACCCTTATGCTTATTTTCATGAAAATTCTGCATGTCTCGATTTTTTCATACAAGTATATTATGTAATTATATATTCCCGTTATAT
>NW_026716374.1:0-17708 GCF_029784015.1 Lycium ferocissimum
GTCATCCATGTGTCCCATGCCCCACACATGGCTTGGATGAATCAAATTTGGCCAAGCCATGGGGTGGGAGCCACCCAAACCACACGGCCAACTTGGCCCTTAATTCATGAAATGTTAACTTTCCATAATTCACTTTAACCCCAAATTTTTCCTTATATTACCATCCAATAAAATTGTAAGCAACTTGTGCCTTAAAATAAAATCGGAGGTCAAAAGTCTCTACCTCGTATCCCGGAATAGTATTGTCCTTAACTTATCATGGTTAGCTCGGATTATCCCAATGTACAAAATACGGGATATAACACATAACTCCAGATATCATAACATAAGCACTCAGACTCGGCAGCACTCCGGGAGGAAGTGGAGCTCGCCAATCCAGCTGGAACATCTTCTATTAACGTTCTCTACTCATCTGTACACCTGCGTGGCATGAAACGCGCCCCGAAGAAAGGGGGTCAGTACGGAATATGTACTGAGCATGTAAAGCATGGAATACAGAAAACGAGGTCATAACCGAAGTAGGGAGTACAGAAAGTAAGCATAATAACCAGAATACCAAAATGCTTGCATCTGACATACAAATTACACATGAGAGGTACAGAAGACAAATACGATAATCAGAATGTCAAAATGCTTACTCCTGAAATACAGATCATGCATATCAATGTCATGTATCATGTCCGGCCCATAATGGGACTGAGTGACATAAGTAAGTAATCATCATATACATAGGCATATATAACGTGTCCCGGCCCTTCTGTGAGGGACTCGGTAGTGAGATCATATAATCATCATGTGTAGCCATCATATCATCATATACATATATACCGTACCCGGCCCTCTAGTGAGGGACTCGGTGAGTAAAATTATCATATCATCAAACCATCATATATCACCATGTCATCATATATCATATCATATATCACATACGGTCCGTAATGGGACCCGGCGGACAGAACGTGGTCGCCACTCCATCTTTGCGCCGCAACACATCATACTTCGGAATATCGTATACCTCCGAACACATCACACTCCGTATCACATCATACTTCGTAACACATCATACTTCAGAATACACATCATACTTCGGAATATAGCATAGTGCGCACGATAACATAACCGGCCCGGGACTCGGCGAAAGAGGTAATAACATAATGCACGAGCAGAATCGTGAGAAACTATATGCAATCTAAAACATTCACAAAAAATCAATAGAGTAATCAAAACGAACTATCATTTACAAACCAGACAATAGCCAAATCAAGTTTCTTCCGAATGTCACTCGGGTACATATCAAATAGACCTTTAGAAATCATAGTTACGTATCAAAATCATATGCATAAAAATCCTCATTTCAGACTTAACAGATAAGTGAGTAACCATACTCGGGAGTCGGAATGATAGCCACATTAAGTTCTTTCAAAAATAGGTCGTTAGAACCAAACATAGAAAAGTCTCGGGGGCCCACGGACAGGCATCAAGCCAATCCGAGCCCGCCTATGAAAATTAAAGTCATTATACGTTATCGAACTTCCTGCGAACATTTCGAAGCGATCCGGTTCTGTCTATGAAAGTTACGGACATTTTTAGACATAGGAGCCTTTAGGAACAAAACCGTTTATACAACATTTTAAATCCAATCATATCAAAGACATATAAACCATAGCTTGACCATATAATGATGCCAACATCAAGAAGCAAATAAGAATCGTAAACGTGCTCGAAATTTAAGAATGGGGTTACCCCAAGGCACAAATCATGTCATATCTTACTTCCGTCTAAGACATGCCAAAAGAAGGAAAGAGTAAGCTTTACATACCTCGTCCGCTTCCTAAGCTAATCCAAACTTAAGTCTCGGCTTCTCAAAATCTACAATATCGTCGTTTGACGCCAAACATTAGTCATGAGCACTTAGGAATCCAATTTCCAAGCTAGCACTTTATCTACAGAAATTTGGGCAGCACTTCCCCTATAAATTCAACAACTCCGAGAATTCAACTCGGCCACATCTTCAAAAACAATACCAACAACCATATAAACAACATCAATAGTGAATTCAAAACGCATTCTAACATTAGTAACTCTTTCCTACATAATTCACCAACATTCCATTCAAGTCAACATCGACACTCACATATTCAAATATTAATCCGAGGTCATTCAAACAAGATTCAAGAATATTTCCAACAATCCGCACAATGATCGAAACAACCCAACCATTATACCATGGAACCCGAAACCTTCCACTTCCATAGGAACCACGACAACACATTTCTCCATTATACCATGGAACCCGAAACCTTCCACTTCCATAGGAACCACGACAACACATTTCTTTCTTCAAAATTCACAAACTACGCCAACGAGCCATACTTTAACAACATTATTATTATAAATACAAGAAAATATACTAGAATCACATTAGTTCTAAAACAGCCCAACAACAACCACACTTCAATTTGAATCATTTAACTTTCATTTTACAACATAAAATCCACAACACAACATCCTAAACATACCAAATGAAATTAGTTCTTCACTTCTACACTACACCACACATACACCGCCACAACACAACACCATATTTCCATCAACTTCATTCATTTCTACATTTCACAACATGTACAAATCATCCCTAAAACACATAAAGAAGATTAAACCTCACCTTTTCCCTTCAACTTCTCTATTCGGCTAGACTTGTTCATGACAACAACGAACGGTTTTCTTGCTCCAACAACTACTCCACGTTAACGAGGACCTTCCAATTGGTGGAGAAACTAGAAGAAAAATAATTTTTCTTGATCAACTTCCATGGTGCCATGTTCGGCCACCATGGCCGAATATTTCCCTCATTTTTTTCTCCAAGCTTCATGAATTTTCTAAGGGGTGGAAAGATGAATATCAATGATCTTATTAGTCATCAATGTGTACATATATAATTCACACAAGTGGACCCATGGCCCACTCCCTCACATGGCCACATAGTCCCTTCATGAAATTTTATTTTCACTTCTAGCCCCCTACAAATGTAAAGTGAGCACATGCACCCTCTCATGGCTTCAAGCAATTGGCCAACCATGGGTGGGACCCACCAACCCACGGCCACATGGCCATTTGGCCATTCCATGAAATAAATTTTTTCCCAACTTTAGCCCTAATTTTCTTCAACATTTTCCATCAATAAAAAGATGAATATCAACTTATTCACTCTAACAAAATCGGAAGAAAATATAACCTTGTCCTTAACTTATCATGGTTAGCTCGGATTATCCCAATGTACGAAATACGGGATATAACATATTTAGTACTCGTAGTCATTCCAAATCCCCAGTTAGGTGGCACTTATATTCCAATGGTAAGTGTCCAAAGTTCTCTTGAAATAGTATCTTTATCGCCATCTGTATCATCTGCTTCTTTTGATGAAATTAAATTGCACCACCGGTTCCTTAAGCCTACCGTCCTTGTCGCTTAAAGATTCCATTATTTTCGAGGTGGAGTCGTGTGCACGCAGTATCCCTTTATGCTTTATGCCTTCTTATCCTTACTGTGTACCCAACACAGGCTTCTAACTTACTCAAAACATACCAAGTTCGTCGCAATGTTAGTCTTATCTTGTCGCCATGACGTCGCATTACACCTTTAAATTCATAACTATGTACTCCCTTTTCGTTCCATATTCGTACTCATTTAATCACGTCTATCTCGGGTGCTTCCTTTAGTATCCCCTTAACATTTTTTTCCAGTCTATGTCCATCCCTCTTCTCTACGCACAAGGAATTTTATAATATCTCTATGTCCTTCGAAAAATACTACTCCTACATAATCCCTTCTCCTTTTCAAATCATATTCTGTCTATCCCTATGTGTTCTTATCATACCAGTCATTTCCTAGCACTCATTCTACCTCGTTGCTCATCTTTCTATAGTTGGTCTTTCACAGTTCCGTCACTGGTATTACTCGTGTTCTTGTCCATACATGTCATCATCTATTACTGCACTGATATCTCGCCCGCTTTTCTTTTCATCTCCTTCTTTCAATTAACCCCTTCTTTTTTTTTATCAATAGCTCACCTTTATACTTTAGTCACATAGATCACATCATATCTTTTAGTCACTTCCTCGCTAGGCTTTGCTCATTTTCATAACAATCCTTATTATATTCACATAATATCCTGTTCGTAATCAATCTTATAGTGTAACACTTCTTAGCCTTTTACCCTTTAGGTCAATCTTATCCTTAATGCCTCACAAAAGGCTTGTCTTATCAATACATTCATATCGAAATCACAATTCTTTTTCCTCTGTATTCTTGTCTCAATCATACTACCATTTCTTCCAGCTACAAACTCGTCATAATTTATCCCTGCTTATCAATGCAGTTGGTACCTTAATAGAACATTCTACCAAGATTTGCCAACTTCTTCTAAATCATCTCTTGATATCACAAACCCTTTCCAAATCCTTTTTACCATATCGATATCGACCTCCTAATTACTATTATCATCAATTCAACAATTAACTTATTTCTTGAGGTCAGCCGTACTTGCAACTTAGTCAAATCCTATCCTTACTATTGACACGATCTTTCAGGGCATATCACAAACCCATATCTCATCCTCTATTTATTTCTTGGAAAATTTTTGGTAGAGTTTCCTCTATATTTCTTACTATCTCAAAACCTGCACGCAGGAAATACCAACAATGCCTCACAGGGCCAACATATATATATCATATCACAGCCACACAGGGCTCCAAATATCAACAACAATATGAAAATGATGGACTTACCTCGTATATCCAATTCGAACTGCACCTGTTACCTTTTCCTGTCCATTTTTTTCTTCAAATTTCTTTAACTTTACATTTCAATCGTACCTCAATACCTTACCCGACATATATCTTTCGTGCCTTTGCTTACCTGCGTGCTTCGGAACTCCCAATATCGTCAATCACTTTCTTCTGTCGATGTCGTCCTTCGAAATCAAAAGTTAGTACGAAATCATTTCCTATGACTTGGCTCTATCGCACGATCTAAGGCAGAAAAAGGTCACCCGTTCCTAAATGCCCGCGACCTCGTTTATAAGTGTGGCGGCTTCACACCATAAACAAGACTGCGGACACGGCTGTAGATAATCCCGGGACGAGCGCTTTCGATACCACATCACGACCCAATCCCGTAGGCCGTGACTAGTGCCCGAGCTGGGCACCCATACGTGTTATATCCTGTATTTCGTACATTGGGACAATTCGGGTTAACTATGATAAGTTAGGGACAAAACCATTCCGAGCTATGAAGTCGGGACGTTTGACCTTCGATTTTGTTTTGAGACCTAATTTTTTCATGAATTTGTTGGCATGGAACAACTAGGAAAATTTGGGACCAAAAATGGAATAAGTGAAAGTTGCAAATCATGCAAAAATAGGCCCTTTGGCCGTGTACCCTTGGAATGGTCCCACACATTTTGTGGACAAATTTAATTGGTCCACACACATGTGTGGGCCATGACACACGTGTACAAGTCTTATGAAAGCTTAAAAGATGACTCCCAAGTCATCTATCCTCATTTTACACTTAGAAAAAAAAAATCAAGAGGTTAAAGGACAAGCTTCAACCATTCGTAAGACCTTGCAAAACCAAGTCAAAAATTAGCCATCCCAAAAATATTTCTTTCATGCAAATCCACTAATTGGAGGTCCCTAAGTAACGTGGAAGTGTTGTTTGGGTCATCAAACCACCCGTTGTGTAGATTGCAAACCCTAGCCTATTTGTGAAGTTGAAGAAGAAAGGTAAGATTTGATCTCGGTTTATGTGTTATAAAGGTTGTATGCATGTTGTAGTATGTTAAAATGGATGAAATTCATGAAATATAGTATGTTGGAGTTAAGGTTGTGTGTGTAGCATATGGCCGTGTGTGTGTGTTGTGTTATGTTAGGTGGAAACAATGAATTAAAGTCTAGTTAGCATGTTGTGAGTGTTGTAGAGTGAAGAAATGGATGAGAATCATCAATATGTATATATGTAGTGTTACGAAATGGGTCATACTATATGGCAATGAATGGATTAATTATACTTAATGTTTTAGTTGTCGTCGTTATGAATTCTATGGGTGGCGATAAGAGTTTAATGACTCAAATTGATATCGTAAGTGTTGTGGGCTGAATTGGAGACTATTGTGTAATTGATGTAATTTGTGTATTTATGGGAATGACGTTGTTAGAGTGTGGATTGTTGGTGCAAATCATGATTCGGGAGTTAAGGATGTGTTATGGATGTTGTTTACGGGTTTGGGGAAATTTCGGGTGAATTGGAGTATTTATTGGATGGTTGGAAATATTGTGTCAATTGTTTATAATGTTCTTGAATATTGTTGATATGGATTCGAACTAGTATTTAAATGTATGAGCGTTGATGTTGGCTTGAATGTAAATTCCGTTGAATCGAATATTATGAATGTTGTCGAATGGTATAAAAGAGAGTTATTAATGATATATTGCCTTTCGGATTGGTTATTGATGTTGCTAGGTTGGTTGTTGATGTTGTTGTTATTGATTTTGGCGAGTTAAATTCTCGGGGTTGGTCTATTTACTGGGGAAATGCTGCCCAAATTTACGTAGAATTATGTGTTAGTTTGGAAATGAACTCTTAAATGCTTATAGTTGACATTGGCATTTGTTGATGTTATGTAGACTTTGGGCAGCCGAGACATAGGTTTGATTTGGACTAGCTTGAGTTTGAGCTAGCGTTGAGAGCATTCGAGGTATGTAAAGCTTACCTTTCCTTCCTTTGGCATGTCTTAGAGATGGTTAAGCTATGATACGTTAGGAGCCTTGGGGGTAATTCTATTCGTAAAATCCGAACATGTTTGTGATTCATATTTGCTTTGCGATGTTGGCATCCTTGATATGGTCAAGCTATGATCCGTATGTCCTTGATATGATTGGATTTGAAACACTATGTATACGGTTTTGTTCCGAAAGGATCTTATGTCTTTGTACGACTAAGTTTCAAAAGTTGTTTTTTTAAAAAAAAAGAGTTTTGCTCCTAAATGGTTTCGAAAACTACGAACGGCCGTAACTTTCATATATGGTCTCGGATTGTTGTGAAACATTCGTGGAGGTCTCTATAATGTATAATGACTAGGATTTTCATCGGCGGACCCGGGTTTGGGTTAACGCTCGCCCGTGGGTCCCGCGACTTTCTACGTTTGGTTCTAATGACCTATTTTCGAAAGAACTTAATATGACTACCTTTCCGACCCCCGAATATGATTATATGATTATATAGGTATGAGTCCGAAATGACGTTTTGTATACTTATGACTCCGATACGTAACTATGATTTTTGAAGTTCGGTTTGATATGCCCCAGTGATATTCGGAAGAAAATCTGATTTGACTACCGTGTTGGCTAGTAAACGATGGTTCGTGTGATTAACATATTAAGTCTTTGAAATTGTTTTAAACCGTATTTGGTTACTCATAACTTTGTTCGTGTATTCTGTTAGTACATTTTTCGCCAAGTCCCGGGCCGGTTATGTTATCGTACGCACTGTGCTGTATTCTGAAATATGATGTGTCCGGTTCGCCGAGCCCCTTCGTCGGGAACCGCGTATATATTATGGTGTTATGATGTGTCCGTGCCGCCTGAGCCCCTTTTCGGCCGGGTGCACGTTATATATGCTACGTTATATGTTATATATATGGATTCTAGAATATGCTCAGTTGGAATCAGAGCCGGTGGTGGGGCAAACCCAATGGTGGGGCAAACCCAATGATGAGGCAAAATTCCATATTGGTTTAGTGTTATATCTCGTATTTTGTACGTCGGGGCATTCCGAGCTAACCATGAAAAGTTAAGGACAAGGCTATTAGGGATACGAGATTGAGACTTTTGACATCCGATTTTGTTTTAAGGCATAAATTGCTTATGATTTTATTGGTATGGAATATTAAAGAAAATTTGGAGTCAAAAGTGAAGTTCGGGAAGTCTAGTTCCCAACGCAACAAACCGCTCCTCAATCGGACATCGAGGTAAGGAGATATGGACGTTACAAGTCGGGCTGCGGCCAGACAGAAAATGGGTACGCGCGATCGCGCAGAGAGTGGCGCGAACACGAAGGCCAGGGGCCAATACAACGCGAACGCGCCCTAAGGGCGCGAACGCGCTGGAACAAATTAAAGGACTCGGGTTCAAGATGAAGGTCATATTATAAGAATGTAATAATAACATATATATGACATTTGGAAACCATATGGGATGAATTGGTTCATATGGCACTTAATGAGAAACCCTCGTTCTTTGCACGCTAAGTGGGGCCCACACGTTGGAGTTTTATAAAGGAAATATGAAGAGACATATGAGTAGTACATGAAAGGTTGAGCAAGTCCTAAGAAGGACCCATAAGCCAAATATGGGCATAAGCCTTCCAAAAAGGGCGATTTAAGGAAACATTTTCAGATGATCTGACTTGGAGGGATAAAAACGGTATTATAAGTTTGGAATTTGAAAAAACACAAAGAATGAAAGTTGTAGATAATTGAAAGATCTTTCCAACCATAGGTTGTGAGCCCTCACACGATATCGAGATCAAGAGTTATGACCTTTTTACTGAATAAAGGTACAGTCAGAAAAATTAAGTTAGCGCGAACGCGCCCAAAGGGGGAACGCGCTGAAGGAAATATAGGTCGGTCCAGGCAGAACCTGGACCATTCTATAAAAGGGAGAGTCTCCCTATTTTCGTCCCAAACCACCCCAAACACTCCCAAAAACTCCGAGAAAATTCCCCAACCTTCGACCACCAACTTTTAGCCCAAAACCAGGTATAATTCCCAAATTCCGGTCCAGACAGCGTATAGTTGCAACTACAAAATTGTGTATTAATACGTTGTGTCTTAAGTTTAAGGTGAAGGAGTGAATATATAGCCTTATTATCGCGGGAAAGGTATGAATCTCTTTCTATTGGTGTTAATATTGATTTATTTACGAAAAAGGAGTCGTAGAAATTGTTACAAAATGGTTCGTGATGGAATTATGGGACAAACACCATATGGGGTGTTTAAGTATTTTTAAAGTTGGAAATATTATGTTTAATGTTGGTATTGTTGTGATTGCTATTGGTTGTTGAATTGAGGATTCGGGCTAGGCATATTTACAAAGGGAGATGCTGCCCAAATTTTTGTAAATAAAGTGCTAGCCTAGAATTGGATCCCTAAGTGTGTATGACTAATATTTGGCGTCTAATGACGTTATTGTAGATTTTGAAGAAGCCAAGACGTAAGTTTGGATTAATTTAGGAAGTGGACGAGGTATGTAAAACCTAACTTTTCCTTCGCTTGGCATGTCTTGATTGTATGTAGGCTAGAACACGAGTCTTGGGTAACTCCACTCTTAAGATCCGAGCCGTATACGATTCTTGTTTCCTTCAGATGTCAATGTTCTTGATAATGTCAAACTATGGTTCATAAGTCTTTTGTATAGTTGGATTTCAAGTTTTGCATAAAGAATGTTGCTTTTAAAAGGTTTCGTAACTACGAACAATCGTAACTTTCATAGACGAGCTCGGATCGTCTGCGAAACGTTCGCGGGAGATTCTATAACGGATAAGGTCTCCAACTTTCATAAATGGACCCGGATTGGTTCGATACTCGTCCGTGGGCCCCGAGACTCTCCTTTGTGTAGTACTAATGACTTTCGAAAGGATTGAGTATAATTGTTGTCTTAAACTTCAGACGTTGATTACTTACTTCTCTAACGACTTTATAATAACGATTATGCCCATAATTTCCATAAGCTATTTCCTATGGTTTGATACGTGTCTACGAGTCCTAAAGTTCAATTTGATATGTTCTCAAACGACGTACGAAAGAAATTTGATTTGACTATCGTTTTGATTCTTAAATGATGACTCGTTTTGAATATTTTATTGAGTCTTTGGAAGTGTTTTAAACCGCATATAGTTGCTCACGACTCGCTCGTGCATATGGTTGTTACATCCTTCACCGAGTCCCGGCCGGTTATGTATCGTGCGCACTATGTTATTTTCCGGTATGATCCGTGTTACGGTTCACCGAGCTCCTCGCTAGAGGGCCGGTTCCGTTTATATTGGTGTTATGCCGTGTTATGGCGTTATGGTAGGCTATGATGTGTTATGGGGATATGTCGGGTTTTGAGATATGAAACCTTCCGGTGTGATCCGTGGCGTGGCGCCAACGACAAGCGAGCGACCACCGTTCTAAGAGCCCTATGCATGATTTGTATTTTTATGAGTAAGCATTTTGATATTTTGAATATTGCATTTACTTTCCGTACTTCTGATTTGACTGTGATCTTGTTTACTATATTTCATGCTTTGCATACTCGGACATATTCCATACCGACCCCTTTCTTCGGGGGCTACGTTTCATGCCGCGCGGTACGGATACTTATCCGGATGATCCACCAGCCTTAGGATTCCTATTCACCGACTTGGAGCGCTCCCTTATTCGGAGCCTACACTTGATTCGTATTCGGTTATTACATATTTGTATATATGTTTGTTCACGGGTACGGCGGGGCCCTGTCCCGTCATATGATTTTGTTATGACTCCTAGAGTTCTGTAGACATATACGTGTGGGTTATGGGTACTCACTATTCAGTCGTGTCTGTGTGATTTGTGATTTGGACGTCCCCCTATGCTATGACAGCCTTATCGGCTTATATGTAATACTATTTTCTGGAAGTTATGACAGCGATATTTATATTTGTATATTTGTGACAGCTTTGGGGCAACGTTCCACTTTTCTGTAAATATATGTTATTTGTACACGGTATAAGTTATTCGTACGCTATTTCTGATTTGGGATACTAGGTACGTACGAGTGCCCAATTCGGGCACGAGCCGCGGCCTACGGGGTTGGGTCGTGACATTTAGGCAAATCCCACATTGGTTTAGGCAAATCCCATATTGGTTTAGGCGAATCCCACATCGGTTAATGTCAGCTCATATGATAAGATATGATGTTATGATGTGCTTCGGTATGTATATGTATGATCTGTATTTCAGGAGTAAGCGTGTTGGCATTCTGATTATTATAATTGTCTTCTGTGCCTCTGTTGCATGACTTGCGTGTTAGATGACAGCATTTTGGTATTCTGGTTATTATGTTTACTTTATGTACCTCTGTTTCGATCATGACTCAGATTTGCTACTATATCTTCTGCTTTGCATACTCAGCACATATTAAAATGTACCGACCCTCTTTCTTCGGGGGTTGCGTTTCATGCCCGGTACAGATACGCGTTTTGGTGATCCTCCGGCGTAGGATTTCCGTTCTGCTGTTCAGAGTGCTCCCTTTGTTCTGGAGCCAATATTTTGGGTATATACTCTTCCAATGTATATGATTATGTTATTCAGGGTACGGCGGGGCCCTGTCCCGTCATCTGATTCGGTTGTTCCGTATTAGAGGTCTGTAGACATAGATGTGGGTTATGTACAGTTTTTTGTTCGGACGCGTTGTATGAGCTGTGTTTGGGGCGGCCCATCCGCGGCAGCCTTATCGGCTGCGTGTATGTATGCTTTGATATGTTATGTATATTATGATAGCCTTGCCGGCTTCTGTGCAGTATATTGGTTTGTATGCGTCAGTTTGGAGCCATGTTTGATTTCTATGAATGTATGAGTCGGTTGTATGCCAAATCTGGTTAATGAACGCGTATGGGTGCCCAGCTCGGGCACTAGTCATGGCCTACGGGGTTGGGTCGTGACAATACGCACCTGCTAACCATAATCAGCGTACAAACAGATTATATATATACAAAAGTCAGACATCAGACCATAGCTGGCATAACCAGATCTTGTACATACAGAAAAGTGAAACGTCGCCCCAAAGCTGTCACAAATATATATATATACATATTGCTGCCATAACTGTCAACAGATAATATCACACATAAGCCGGTAAGGCTATCATAGTACGGGGGGACGTCCAAATCACAAATCACACAGACACAACTGAACGGTGATTACCCACAACCCACACATATGTCTACAGACCTCTAAGAGTAATAACAGAATCATATGACGGGACAGGGCCCCGCCGTACCCATGAATAGCCATATACATATGCATCGGAAGAGTCTGTACCAAAACATAGGCTCCGGAACAAGGGAGCGCTCCAAATAGCTGAATGGAAATCCTAAGCTGGCAGATCTCCACAACTAGTATCTGTACCTGCGGGCATGAAACGCAGCCCCGAAGAAAGGGGGTCACATTTAAATATGTACCGAGTATGCAAAGCATGAAATATAGTAAACGGGATCATAATCGGAACAAAAGTACGTAAAATAAATGCGAGAATCCGAGTAATACCAAAATGCTTACTTTTAAAAACACAAATCATGCAAGGGGCTCGTGAAATATGGTCGCCCACCCGTCAATGGCGCCATAACACAAGATAACACCGTAAGATTTCAAATCTCCGTAACCCGCATATCACATAACACATCATAACGCCATAACACATCATAACACCAAATATACACGGAACCCGGCCCTCAGTGAGGGGCTCGGCGAACCGGACACATCATACTCCGAATATAACATAGTGCGCACGATAACATAACCGGCCCGGGACTCGGCGAAGGACGTAATAACAGAATGCACGAGCAGAGTCGTGAGTAACCATATGCAACTTAAAACATTTTCAAAAACTCCATAGAATAGTCAAAACGAACTATCATTTAAAACCAAGAGAATAGTTAAATCAAGTTTCCCCCCGAATGTCACTCAAGAACATATCAAATAGAACTTTAGAAGTCGTAGATACGTATCAAAACCATATGAAGTAGCTTATGAAAATCAAGAACATAATCGTCATTACAGACTCGATGGGTAAGTAAGTAATCGATGCTTGAGGGTTAAGACGATAGTCATGCTAAGTTCTTTCAAAAGTCGTTAGAACTACACAAAGGAAAGTCGCGGGACCCACGGACGAGCGTCAACCCAATCCGAGCCCGCCTATGGAAGATATAGCCATTATACGTTACAAACCTGGTACGAGCATATCGAGGCGATCCGGTTTTGTCTACGAAAGTTACGGCCCTTTTTCGACATAGAACCCTTTAGGAACAAAACTTTTTATGCAAACTTTGAAATCCAATCATACCAAAGACATAAGGACCATTATTCTATTACATTACGAATTCCAACATTAAGAAGTGAATAAGAATCGTAGACATGCTCGGATCGCAAGAATAGAGTTACCCCGAGGCTCGTATCATAACCTACTTACAGCTAAGACATGCCAAAAAAAGAAAGGTTAGGCTTTACATACCTCGTCCGTGGCCTAAGCTAATCCAAACTTAAGTCTCGGCTTCCCAAGATCTACAACAATGTCGTTAAACACCAAACATTAGTCATAAGCACTTAGAAATCCAATTCCTAAGCTAGCACTTTATTTACAGAAATTTGGGCAGCATTTCCCCTGTAAATTCAACAACCCCGAGAATTCAACTCGGCCAAATCATCAACAACAACACCAACAACCATACTAACAACATCAATAAGTAATTCAAAACTCATTTTAACATTAGTAACTCTTTTCTATATAATTCGACGGCATTTCATTTACATTCAAATCACCACCTACCATTAAGCCAACGCCAATGCTCATACATTTAAATACCAATCTGAAACCATTCAAACAAAACTCAAGAACATTTCAAACAACCCATACAATATTCAAACGGCCCAACAAATGTGCAATGCCACCCGAAACCTTCCAATTCCCATAGGGACAACAACAACACATTTCTTTCTTCCAAGTTCATAAACTACATCAATAATCCGTATATTAACAATATCATTCTCATAAATTCAAGAAACTATATTAAAATCACATTATCTTCTCTAACAACATACAAACGACTCCAACTTCAATTTGAATCACTAAACCTTCATTTTCATCCTAGAATCCACAACAACAACAACAACCAAAATATACTAAATGAAATTAGTTCTTCACTCTTATTCAACACCACACATGCACGGCCAAATCCATGCTCACGGTTCAACGTCAACATATAACGTTTCATGATTTTCATCCATTTCTACACATCACAACATGCACAAACACCTATAAAACATGTAAAGAAAATTAAACCTCACCTTTTTCCATCCACCTTCTCCACTCGGCTAGGATGCAAAATGGCAAGAACGGATGTTTAGCTTGCTCCAACAAGTACTCCATGTCGTAGAGGACCTTCTAATTGGTAGGAAAGCTAGAAGAAAAGAATTTTTCATGATCAAAATTGAGGGGCCATGTTCGGCCAGCCCGCTTGGCTGAATGGTTCTCCCCTTGTTTCTCTCCAAGCTTCTTGAACTTTCTAAGTGGAAAATGATGAAGATGGCTAATTAATCATCCTTATAAGCTTATGTTATACATCCATGTGGCCCATGGACCACAAGTAATGTGCACGGCCACATGGCCTTTAATTTCATGAAATGGCCAACTTTCTATAATTAACTTTTGGCCCAAAATTTTCCTTAATGTTTTCATCCAACAAAATTCATGAGGAACTTATGTCTTAAAACAAGGTCAGAAAATAGTCCTGTCCTCAACTTTCGCAATTGGCTCGGAATATCCCAATATACAAAATACGGGATATAACATTTATGCTCACGTCTTTACCTTCAAGGGAGTTCGTATCGACATTAGCTAAACAATTATAAAAACGTGCTTACTAAAGCTAGAGAAAATTGGGCAGCATTTCCTTTGTTTATACAACTTTCCTCATATTCCATATCAACTCCCAAACATCCATAACATCATTCACAATATGATAAATAACAATCATCATTTATCTATATTATCCACATGTCACAATTTCACTTCAATTTCCCATAATCATGGTCATAATTCATTATTACGTTCTCTCACGTATAATGCTCATTCCATGTTCTAAATGTCATTCATAATCTACTTACAATCACAACATATCCATATTCATGACTCATTCCAAATTACTACTCAAAGTGTCACTACTCTTGCATTTATGACCCACTTCTATATTCTTCTACAATCCAAGTGTTTCAACTCTCAATACCTTAAACAACACGAAAAGATGATAAAACTCACCTTAGATAGTATAGGAATAAGATTTGAGTGGAAATACTCTCTTGCACCAAAACCCTAGTTCACTTCTCTTGAAATTTCTTGACTTGGATGAACTTTAATGCGCTTCCCACTCTTGATTTTTGTTGGTTTGATGAAGTTGATCATCAATTTCTCATGGGTTCTTGTGGATGAAGAGTGAAGAGAGTTCTAGAGTGTTCTAGAGAGAAGTGGTGTGAAATGAAATGAATTAATGAACTTGGGTCTCCTTTTTAATAACTTAAAATCTGATCCGTCGAGAAATTATACGGACACTTATACGGTCCGTATAAGTGACCGTGAAAACACCCTTCCAACATCTCGCTTCTGTGACCATTATACGGTACATTATACGGTCTGTATAAGTGACCGTATAATCCCACCAGTGAGGGACCTTCACTGTGACGATTCTGTGGACCATTATACGGACCGTATAACATTATACGGATCGTATAATCGTCCGTATAACCCATCTATTCTCTGATCTTGTTCTCGTCACTTCGTTTGATCTTCGATCCTTATGGAACCTTCTTAACACTTGTTTACCACTTCATTAACAATCTAAGGGTCGTTATAACTCTTCTCTAAAACATCATTAAACTCTCATTAATTCGATACTCGTAAATCTTGCCCGACACACAATATATAACTTACTTTCCTTAACAACTTTCTTCCCTTACCTTAAATGTCTTTGAAATCTCGATTAGGGTCATCAAATGCTATTTCTTACTTATCAAAACATCGTATATGTCATGCCCTTCGTTAGTCTATTCACTGTATGCTAACGGGAAATTTTTCGAGGTGTAATACCTGGATATACTCTAAGGGCCTTCTTAGCACCCCCACTATCAGAAGCTGATCTCTTCATCTCTTGTTAGTCTGCACTTACCTGCACGAAAAGGATTAGAAGCGATCTTTCCTAGGCTCTGGCTCTATCGCACGATCTAAGACAGAAGGAAAGGTCAATGATTCCTAAATGCCCCGCAGCCTCCCGTTTATAAGTGTGGCTAGCTTCACACCCAATAAAGAGGACTCTACCGGACATGGTCTGTAGACAATCCCTAGGACGAACTTGTTACACCTCGAAAAAAATTTCGTTGATGCACAGTGAGTAGGCTAATGAGGAATACGAAGTATACGATGTTTCCATAAGTAAGAAATAGCATTTGATGATTCTAAATAAGATTTGAAAGACATTCGATGTTAGACGAGAAAGTTGCCAAGAGAAGGCCATGTATACGATAAGTATCGGAAGGGATTTATGAGTAGTAAGTTGATGACAACTTAATGATGTGTTGGGAAAGAGTTATAATGCCCCTTAGATTGTTAATGAAGTGATAAACAAGTGCGAAGAAGGTTCCATAAGGATTGGAGATCAAACGAGACGACGGGATCGAACTTGGTGAGGCAGTGAGTTTCACGACCAGCATTGTGTTCCACGGACCGTGGATGGATCCGTGGAACTGCTAGCAGAGAAGACAACTGGCTGGTCGTGAACCACAACCAGCTTCATGGACAACACTGGGTTCCACGGACCGTGGAACAGTCCGTGGAACACCCAACGGGCTGAAATGTTTCAAGTCTTTAAATGTGTCCCCAACTTCATTATTTCATTTCCAACACTTCTCTACTTCGCTCTAAAGTCTCTAGGGCTTCATATATATTTCATGAACAAGGATCCAAAGGAAATTAAAGGTTCTTATCATCAAGCCAAGTGAATCAAAGTAAGAAAACCCATTAAAGTTCATCAAAAACAAAGAATTCAAGTGAAGGAAAATCTAGGGTTTTGCTCAAGTGAGGTATATGCAACCAAGGTTCAATCCTACACCATCTAAGGTAAGTCTTATGATGTTTCCATGCTGTTTAAAGTATTTGGAAGATGAAACACTTGGATTACATAAGGAAATAGGAAATGGGTCATGAATGTGTGAATAGTATCACTTTTGAGTAAATGTTTGGAACGAGTCATGATTCTTGATGCTTTATGAATATGATTATGTTATAAATGGTATGGAGAGTGTGAAATCGACATTGTATGTGAATGAACGTATTGTTGAGGTGTGACTATGAATATGGATGAATTGAAGTGAATTGTGAAGTAAGAGTAACGTAGTTGAATAAAGGCAATTGTGATGATATTGTGAATGTTATTATTGGTGTTTGGGAGTTGATATATGATATGAGAAAAGTAGTATAAATAAAGGAGGTGCTTTCCGATTTTCTCTAGAATTAGTTATGAATGCTAAAGCTATCCATTATCTAATATGAGTATGCACTTCAATAAAGGTAGAACGTGAGCCTTGAAGAAGATCGTACGAGTGATAGAATAGTTGCACGAAAAGGTATGTAAGGCTAACCCTTCTTTCATAAGGCATGGTTCTTTGGCCAAGTATCTCTCCTTCTATGAGCCTACGATGTTCTCCAATGATCCTATCTCTAGGAGCTATTAAGCTTATGATGCTCAAACGATGCGAATGTACTAAGTTCCTTATACGACGAGTAATACTCTAAGGATAGAATGTAATGAATGACAATAGTAAAAAGGCTAAAGATAGAGATGAGCTTATATGTATGTGTGCC
>NW_026716375.1:0-17864 GCF_029784015.1 Lycium ferocissimum
ATTTCAAGCCCACTTGTATTTTGGGCTAGTTCTTGTAATTCATGAAAACAAATTTTTCCCCGTTTCCAAATTTGCCCTTCGTCTTTCTCCATATTTCCACGAGTCATATTGCGAATTTTCCTTTATGCCCTTAACCTTTCTTAAAATTTCGCTTCTAAATACGTCATAAGTCATTCGTATGCTTATCAAAATAAAAATGTGGCCTTTCTTGTCGTTCTCCCACGATTGTCTCGAATTATCCGATTGCACTAAAATCAGAAGTGGTATATTTGTGAGCAGTTCGGTCCTAGGAGTTTGTCTACGAGCCGTGTCCAGTAGAGTCTTGTTTATGGGTGTGTAGCGCTCCACACCTATAATTGATCTACTTTGGCATTTAGGAAATATGACTTCTTTGTATTCTAAAATCGTGCGATAGTAGCCATGCTACCAGGATCCCATATTCCTAATCCTATGTTAATTTTGTAATGCCACCGAAGAAGAAATAGAGTATTTTTGCCTCCAGAGGGCTTTAGATAAGAAAGCCTGTGTCCCTCCGATTCAAGAGCAGGGGCCATCTACATTTATTGACTAGTTAACTGCCTCAAATCCTAAGTTTTTGTCTAAAGATACGGACTCGGGAGCATAATTAAAGTAATTTTGATTTCATCGCCCAAGAATTTGAGTTTTATGGGTCAAAAAAAGGAAGAAAAAAAAAAATAGATGAGATGCTAAGGACACCGAGGATTTACCGTCGATACGTAGCCGCGGGAATTGGCAAGCCATTGCAAGGGATGAATCAGCCCCGTGGTATGACAATGTCGAGAGCCTAAGGGGAGAAAATGCCCTCCCCCCGGCTTAAGCCGAGTTTATCGAGGCGTCTCTCGCGACATTTCACAAAGTTCGACGAGCTCGAGCCGATATGTTCTTAAATCTTAAGCAAGGAAATATGAGCGAAAGAATAGGAATACAACCTCCGCTTCAACCTCTGTGTATGCCCTGCCCATGATCGCCGATATGGGGGATCATCTCCTTCGATATGTGATGGGTTGGGGCCGCATATAATTAAGGAGTGTTTGACGGCCTAGTCCCGTGATGGGATGACTATTGCTCGCATTAAGTGCCCATGCCCAAACCCGGAGGAGCAACATCGCTGGGAGAGAGGAGTCCCGTCATTCAGGGGTTCGCTATTGGCGCATCTTTCGAGAGATAGCAAATTGGGAGTTTGGTGACACAGCATCCCCGGATATTACACGGCCAATCCAACTGGCACCTTCTCGAACCGCCAAGTAGAAGGTTTGATTATCCTACTTATTCGGGACCGCATCGAATGCCAACGCTTCAGATCCAAATTTTTAGCCGATTTTTAGTAGGACATGGTCGCCCCCACCGCGATGCGCCGCGTGGCAAGCCACATTCTATTTTCAATAGTTGAAGAGTGTTTTGGCCTTTGCTCGCGGTCGAATGACCATTTAGTATAAGGACGCCCATTTTTAAAAGGATGGAAGATTTTTCTTAAAGTTCCGGAAGAATTGGTTCATCGTCGACCGTGACAATAGAGTAACCCCAGCTTCAAGGCCGTTCGAGGTAGAAGGAGGGGCACCTAGTTTAGCACAAATCCTATGCACCGCTTATATGCATCGACAGACGCTGTCACAGACTTATATATATTGCGGGGAAGACCTTCCGACACCTTCTATGATACGCGTGTTAATTGATTCGGATTCTATCCATCCTACGCCGCATATTTTTGTATTGTTGAACATTCGGAAATTAGGACGAAAAGTGACCATACGTACAGTACAAAATTGAATACTAGAGATCGCGGAGGGTAGAACTATAAATAAAAGAAAAGACGTGTTACGCGGGTATTTTGAAAATCGCTAAGACCCCAACTCGTTCCATATTATGTGATATAAGCAACTGGGAGGGATGGAGAAAATACTAACGCTAAGACGCCGGAATGCATTAGAGTTTCAAGGTTAAGCGTGCTAGCAAGTGAGGGTAATTTCACGATGGGTGACCCCCGGGAAATATGTTGAAAATTTCATAATTGTGGGAACTGGGGACGAATGTGAAAGTAAGTAGTTTAGAGTAAATTAGAGTGTGGAGTTGACCGGAAGCTCTATAAAAGCCGTGTAAGTTCAAAGTTAGACTAGCAAAAAGGGAGGACGTGCTAGACTTAAAATGGATATGCTAAGCAATATGTGGGATATTGACGAAGGAGACTCCCCCGAATATTATCATACGCTATGAGGTCGGTTCAACATTCGAGGACGAATGTTCGAAAGAGGGGAGGATGTTATATCCCGCATTTTAGTGCAATCGGATAATTCGAGACAATCGTGGGAGGACGACAAGAAAGGCCACATTTTTATTTTGATAAGCATACGAATGACTTATGACGTATTTAGAAGCGGAAATTTTAAGAAAGGTTAAGGGCATAAAAGGAAAATTCGCAATATGACTCATGGAAATATGGAGAAAGACGAAGGGCAAATTTGGAAACGGGGAAAAATTTGTTTTCATGAATTACAAGAACTAGCCCAAAATACAAGTGGGCTTGAAATTTGTTTTTAAGAAAATCCAAGGCCCAACCTGGCCATAAGGCATGGGCTAGGCCCATGATTAATTCATGCATGGCAATAAATAAGATGACTAAGTCATCTTATTTGGTCAAATCCTCTAGAAAATTCAAGAAAGATAAGAAAGGGGCCATGTAACCATATTTTTAAGATTGAAGGACCTATTCATAAATATGGGAAAAGTTTGGTTAATAAATAAGATGACTAAGTCATCTTTTCTCATAATTCTCTAGAAATTTCATGAAATAAGAAGAGGAGAAAAGAAGGAGAAACTATAGGCCATTCGGCCAAGAGGGAAATTCCAAGAGAAAAATTTCAAAAATTGCTCCAAAAATTATTTCTTGCTAAGAAGAGGGTGCCTAACAAGGTGGAGTATTCATTTGGGCAAGAAAGACTCATATTCATACAAGTTGCCAAGAGTTAGGCAAGTGAGAAGTTGAAGAAGAGAGGTAAATTCTAATCTTGTTTTATGTGTTCTACATGGTCTATATGTGTTGTAGCATGCTAAAATGGATGAAATTCATGAAGGAGAGGAAATTAGTATATGGCCGTGCATGTTCATATATGAATAAGAATCATATCTCAATTATTTTGTTTAGTGTTTGGTTGTTATGGTTGTGAATGATATGTGGAAGATGGAAGTTAAGTGAATTTGGAAGAGAATGTAGTTGTGCATGCATGAAGTGTGGCCGTGAGTGTTGTGTATGTGTGTGTGGCCGTGAAATTGTGGTATAGTATGGGAGTGAATGAGTTAATTTTTGTGTAGTATTTTGGTTGTCGTTATATTGTGAATCCTATGTTGCTAATGAATGTCTAGGGACCTTAGTGAAGTTGTTGTAGTGGAGACTTGTTTAGAAATTATACGAATGGAATGAAATGTTTCCTTGTATGCATGAAAGACGACATGATTAGTATGATGTTGATGGAATATACATTATAAGGATATTATTGGGTTCATTGAAGTTGGAAGGCTTTGAAGAAAGTGGTAAATTGAGATTATGCGTCTTGAATGAAATATGTGAACCGCTAATGTAGTTGTTGAATTATGTTAATAGTTTGGCCGGGTTTGAATTCCCGGATTGTGTTTGATGAGAATTTGACTAAATTGAATGTTGAGGATGGTATATTTACAGAGAGGAAGTGTCGCCGAAATTTCGGTAGCCAAGTGGTTCCTTAAGATTCTAACTCTAAGTATACTAATGAGAAGTTTTGGTAAAAATGACCAATTCGCAGATTTTGACAAGATTGTGACGTGAATTCGGAATAGCTAAAGAAGCAGAAAGAGGTATGTAAGGTTTCCCCTTTCTTTCTTGACATGTCTTAGACGTATAGGCTTGATTTCGCGCCTCGGGGACTTACCTAACTCTAGAAATCCGCGATAGAAAATAGTCACTATTCATTCAGTAAGATTGAACCAAAAATGCATGAATTGTGAAGACAATGTCTAAACATCCTAGAACTTGCAAGAATGAGACCCGATTACCCTAAGACCTTCATAAGTAACGCCATGACACGTATTATATGTAAGTTGTGTACGCCACCTCATTTGACTCGAGGTGGGCCCACGGTTCCGGATTTTCTTTAGTGCTTTGATTATTAAATGATAAGTGTTGTAACTACTTTAATGAGAATATTTCTACGACGATAATGCTAAGAAAAAAACATACGTCATGATTCCTTGACTAAGGTGAAAAGTATGATCCTATAATGACAACGATGGGGTTGAAAATGGGTAAATGTCTACGATAGATATATTGACGGTATATTCGCTACAAAAATGAAAATATGGAAATGTTAAACGATTCCTTAATATCTTAACTGTATTGTAAGGAATGACTGCTATAGAGGTCCTAAGCAAATGAAACCATACTTTATGACACTTTTTATTTGTAACCTCGTCTTATGATACATGTATATGTGTACAGATATGTATATGTATATGTATAAGGATATGTATATGCAAATGTATATGGGGAAGGGGAAAGGGCAACTGTGTCCACCTGATTCAGCTGGCTTATCATCCCGGACGCGGGATGCCCGGACGCGGGATATGGGAGAGCCGTACGCGGCGTCTGTATATGCGATATATGATATATATGACATGTTGTGTTGGGACACTGTTGGGGAGGGGGTGGGAGAGCTGATGTACTCACCGTTCGTAAAGGTAAGAAAGAGATACCGTTTTGTTTATTGGAATGTATTCGTTTACCGAAATGTAAGTTTACGAAATGTACTTTATGCATCGTATACGGGGATACGGGACACCGTATTCGAAAACGGGCAAAGCTTGCGTGGGTATCCGCCATGTGGCATACACATGTACAAAGTTACTTCGCACTAGGATAAGCTCGTATATCTACTGAGACAGACTTATACTCTATATTCATTTACTATGTTATCATTTATGCCTTACATACTCGGTACACTATTCGTACCGACGTCCTTCTTGTGGACGCCGCGTTTCATGCCACGCAGTCGCCAGATTACGTACGGTTTTGGTTCCTAGAAGCCTCACCAGTGAAAATTTTGATGCGCTCCAGCTTGTTTTCGGAGCCTCATTCCCTTGGTACTATTTTGTGTATATATATGAGGGCACGACAAAGACTCGGCCCTTCTTCTCGTATATGTGTACTATGTTTAGAGGCTCGTACGTATGTGTACAGTGTAGATGTTTGTATTTTGGATTGTCCGTATTGCTATATAAAGGATAGCAACGTTTACTAGTTTATGTTCGTAATGACGCGCTAATGTTAATGTTCAGGTTCAAAAAAATACGGCAATGTTCATACGACTTGCTAAGAGGTATTTGATGGTGTAAAATGATAGGTAAGGGGTGCTCGGTACAAGTATCGGGTTCCCGTCACGGCCCCTAGACGGGTCGTGACAATAGGAATTTGGGCAGCATTCCCTTGTTTATACTACTTTCCGCCATATTCCATATCAACTCCCAACATTCACAATAATCATCATGATATCACCAACAACAACTATCATTCATTCATATGATTCGTATTTAATAATTCACTTCAAATTCCCATAATCATGACTAAAAATTCATCATCGTATTCTTTCATATCCTATGCTTATTTCATGTTCTAAATGTCATTTATAAAGCATTCACACCACAACACAACAACAATCACAGCTTGATTCAAACTATCTCTCAAAACGTCACTATTCATCAATCATGACCCATGTGTTGTACTCTTCTACAATCCATGAATCTTATCTCAATAATACTTCAAATAGCATGTAAAGTTCATGAAACTTACCTTAAATGATGGAGGAATAAGCTTGGAATGGTGATTCACCCTTAGCACCAAAACCCTAGTTCAACTCTCTTGGGATTTCTTGACTTGGGAAGACTTTAACGGGGGCCTCTACTTCGATTCTCTTGTTTTCTTGTTATTGATCCTTGATTTCTAGGGATTTCTCATGAGTGGAATGTATGGAACTCTCTAGAGGTTTCTTGAAGTGCCTTGAAGAAAAATGAAGTGAAATGAGCTTAAGTCCCTTTTTAAAAATCCCAAAACTCGATCCTTAATGAATTATTGTCGGGATGAATGTTGGTCGTAAACCACGCTTACGGACCGTATACTAGTTTACGGTCCGTCCTCCATGGCCGTATTTAAGCATAAAAAAAGTTTGGTGAAGGACTAAAAAAGCTAGTTTTTATTTACGAAATCAAGGAATTGACGGTCCGTAAAATCCGAAGTTGCCATATACTTAGTCGTGTTTAACCATTTCAACACTTTAAAAACTGAGATTTTTGGCAAATTGGAGGACAATCGCACTATACGGTCCGTAAATCACTTTACGGGCCGTATTGTGCACTATACGACCACTGGCTGGAAATTTTCGCAACTTTGCTATTTTCACAAAATTCATGATTGGCCATTCCCGACTTATCAACACATCATATACTCAAGCTCTTCATCGTTCTACTCCTCACTCAAGTACGGAAAGATTCCGAGGTGTCACAAAATCCCGACCAATCAGCTAGCGCCACATGTCCCGTAATTAATGACGACGTGATTTGAAAGGACGTGCGTAATGGCGGTTACATGTAGCTTCAAGCTCGGGGTGCGACACGTGAAGACAGCGTATGAGGTGGCAACTGTTCCCGCGAAAACGAGAAGATAAGACGAGCCAATGGGATCCCCGGTTTCACGATTCATCCACTTCCCGTTACTCCGATATGACCTCGGTCCGAAAAGTGTGGGGACTATCTGTATACGGTAAAAACCGAGTAAAGTTTGTCCGGTGAAAACCGAGGTCGGTAAAAGGAAGAAAACAAACGATAGTGTTTGGTCCGAAGAAGCTTTGCATAAATTCGTTGCATCCGGAGATAACTCCTTATCGTGGTTGGTCCGTGGTCCGGTCCTTACATGGCCGAGTTGATCATGGCCGTTAGGTGGTGAGTTTCGAATATAGTGGAATCGGGCCGTGGCCGTTAGCCCGCCTTTCTTCGTGACCATCTCCGATCGTGGCCGTTGGTCCGGATAATCGCTTATTCGCCGCCACGTGTGGGAATCCCGTTGCCAACTTCCCGAAATAAGCCGTACGGGTGTCAGACCATACGACCTAACCTTATCCATATTAGGTTTTCTTTATCCTAAAAGGGCTCCATGATGTATAGAAGGACCATAGAGGAAAACTATAAATAGGGGGCATTCCCTCACTTTTGAGGGTTGGCTTTTCAGATTCAAGATCTTTGTACTTTGAATATATATATATATAAACTTCGCTCTCGCTTTGATTTCTTCAGATTTTGGTCCAGTTTACAGCTTAAATAATTCATTGAATCACTCCATTCAAACATTGCACGGAATATATATAAAATCTTAGCTTAAACATATAATTCCCAATATCTTCACCCAGTTATTAGCACATCAACTCATACTTAAGTCATTTCATACGCAAAATATATACGAATATCTTGTGTTCATCAAAGAATAGATTAAAGTGCCACATATCCTATACCTCATTTACAAATTTAACTTATTATCCGATTTCGGGGCAAAACAAAGGTAAGTCTTATAATATTGTAACTGAATACATATGTATATGTCCAGATATCTTCATCGTCATTTTATAGGTATGTGGCACAATTTTGTTTAATCTCTTTATTTGATCGCTACATGGCTAAGCAAGGGATATTTATCATTCTAGTCATTGATAGCCGTCTCCAGAAAGTTATTAAACAAAGGTGCCATTAGTTTAATCAAATTATTAGGAAGTATCTTCCTCAATACATTCACGAACATAACTGTATATTCGGACATAGTTTTAAACTACAATACAAAATTCTTGCAAAATTTTGAAGTAAGTTTTGGACTCTTACAAGATTAAGGTTCATTGAGTAGTAGGGAGTCATGGAACCATCGTTATCTAGGAATCACCCAAGGTATGTAAGACTTCTCTTCTATCGTCATCTCCGTGCTCATATGAGCGTTGTATTATTTTTAAGATAAGAACTCACGCGACGGTGTTCGGAAGCCGTGAGTTCAAGTCATAGTAATTGTATAAAGAGGTTATGGGTTATTTTCTTATCGTATGGAGATTGGTGGGTGGGGGGGAGCACGTGTAGAGCTTGTTTATTGTTAGAAGGAGGTCGGGTGTGGAGTACACCATCGTATAAAGCCTCGGGAGTTTGTCACTCTCTAATTGCTTCATGATATTTGTTACACCTCAGAAATTTCCCCTTAGTATATAAGTGTGTAGGCTCGCGAAGGACATGACGCATATAAGGTTTAGATAAGCAAGGAGTAGTGATTGATAGTCCGAATTAAGATTCCAAAGGCACCCGAGTTGAAGCAAGAAAGTTGTTAAGGAAGGCAAGTTATGAGTCGAGTGTACCGGATATGAATTACGAGTATGGAGTTGATGATGTATGAATGATGCCCCTAGGAAGAGTTATAACATCCCTTAGAATGATATTGAAGTGTTGAACAAGTGTTAAGAAGGTTCCATAAGGATCGGAGATCAAACGAGTCGACGAAACAACCCTCGGAAATCGGGTAGACATACGCCGACATGACGGCCGTATAAGATCTACGGACCGTATGTCCGGCCGTAGATCTAGCCCGTGACCCAAGAACATGATGACCGGACCAGATATACGGTCCAACATACGGTCAGTAGATTTTATACGGACCGTATGTTGGTCCGTATATTTCCATCGGGACTGAAATGTATTTTTATATAAGGGATCATTTCATTTCATTTTCATTCCATCTCCCACTCCTCCACACCTCAAGACCTCTCTAGAATATTCCATACCTTTCATCCATGAGAAAATAAGAGAAATCAAGGATCAATAACAAGAAGTCAAGAGAATCAAGCTTAAGAACTCCATTAAAGCTCCCAAGGTCAAGGAATTCCAAAGAGGAGAAATGGGGTTTTGTGCTTGGGAAGGTGTATTATCATTCAAGGTTTATTCCTCTACCATTTGAGGTGAGTTTCATGAACTTTACATGTTGTTTGAAGTATTGTTAAGATGAAACACTTAGATTATGAAAGAGTATGGAAAATGGGTCATAAATGGGTGAATAATACCATTGTTGAATAGTAGTTGAGGTGAATCATGAAAATGGTTACGTTGAGATTGTGAATGTGTTATAAATGATATTTAGGGCATGGAATAAGTATTATAAGTGAACAAACGTGACAATGAACCTTAGTCATGAATATGGAGAATTTAGGTGAAATTATGAAATGCGAATCATGGAAATGAATGACGATTGTTGTTAGCTATTTTGTGATGGTTATTATGAATGTGGGGAGTTGATATGGAATAGGGCGGAAAGTAGTATAAACAAAGGAAATGCTGCCCAAATTTCTATTGCTTTAATGAGTATGCTTTTGTGACGATATAGCTAATATCGATACGAACTCTCTTGAAGGTAAAGGCGAGGACGTCAAAGGAGATCGAGCAAGATATAAAGTAGTTAACGACAAAAGGTATGTGAGTCACTACCCTTCCTCCCAAGGCATGAATCCTATGCACGATTTTTCTCTTCTTCCATAAATCTCCTATGCTTCTAGAGATGAAAGTCTAAGTTCATGAATGACGAGACGGGACAAGAAATACGCTATGAATACGATAACGACCCTAGAGACCATGATATGATGTTCTTACGAAATCAATAATGATGGTCACGATCCATTGACATTCCTTCTTATATGTACTCACCTTAAATTGTAAATCCCTCCAAGGTGAGATATGGTGTTTATGCTTATTCCATAACATGACCGAGGGTTTACGACCTTATGTCACCCCGACGTAAACATAGCTACCCTTAAGCGTAATGTGTGTATATGTAACTAAGGATGTTAAATCATGGTAAGATTATGATAAGCCACGATATGTCTATGAATTGAATGTTAATGATGACAAGTGTATGAAATGCATGGTATGTGTGAGAATGTGATTCCACCGCGCCTAATTGGCCGGACATGTCACCGCTACGGCGGGCTGCTATGATTCCACCGCGCCGAGGAAAGGGCGGACATGATCACCACTAGTGGGCTGCGCGGGGGGGTTACCCGGACGCGGGTAACGATATGATGATGTATGATTGATGTGACGATGCTTGCATGCTATGATAATGTATGTGATTTATTTATGTATGACGTATGCACATGAAACTGGTTCATATGTAAGAAAGTGCACAGGTTGTATTCTCGCCTCATGACTTATGGTTTCGTGATTATGCTCATTTCATTTCCGCCTTACATACTCAGTACAATGTTCATACTGACGTCCTTTTCTTTGGACGTTGTGTTCATGCCCACAGGTAGGCAGGGAGACGGTGCTGATCCCTAGGAGCCAGTAGCTGATTTGTGAGCACTCCATCATCCGGAGGTGCTATTGATTATTCTTTTGGTACATATTTGTATATTCATATTTTGGGCACGACGGGGTCCTGTCCCGTCCATATGTCTAGTATTCCATTAGAGGCTCGTAGATACGCATGTGTGGGAAGTATGGTCCCATGGTCTCTATGTATAAGTATGTATATGTATATATATCTTTTTGTTAATATATAAAAGCTTATGTTTATAAAAGGGATTATGTTTTAAATGATGAGATATTTTTATGAAATTGGACAAGCATTGTGAATGAGAGCATATAGATAATGGCATGAGCGGTATTCGGTGGTTAGCCCCGGATGCCGTCGCGGCCCGTAGCTCGGGTCGTGACAAAAGTGGTATATCGAGCGGTTCGATCCTAGGAAGTGTCTACGAGCCGTGTCTAGTAGAGTCTTGTTTATGGTGTGTTGCGTGCCACTCTAATAAACAAGAGGCTACAGGGCATTCAGGAAAAATGACCATCCTTCTTTATATGAGATCGTGCGATAGAGCCGTGTATAAGATATACTCCTTCCTAACGAATGTGCTATAATTTCAGAAATGCCGCCAAAAGCTAAAGCTGCCCAGAAGGGCAAGACTACGGCAAAGAGGCGGGCGGAAAGAGAGCCGCCTATGAATATAGATGAAGGGGAATCACATCATGAGGCCTTATCTAATGCCTTCACTACTCCTCCTATCACAGAGGGACAAGAAGGTAGTTCCGGTTCCTCCACCGGTCCTCCTTTGGCCAGCTCTCGGGCCAACAAGTAGCCAAGGCTATTAATTTATTGACACAATTGGTTGCCGCTCAGGCACAAAGGCAAAATGCGGGCCCAGGTGATCGGTCGGCTAGTACTAGAGCCCGTGACTTCATGAGCCTAAATCCTCCGGAATTCTTTGGGTCAAAGCCGGATGAGGACCCACAAGGCTTCATTGATGAAATGCTGAGGACATTGCGGATTATTCATGCTTCCGAGACTGAATCAGTGGAGTTAGCATCATATAGACTCCGAGATGTGGCGGTATTATGGTATAACAATTGGATAGCGTCGAGGCCAGAAAATGCGCCTCCTCCCGTGTGGCAAGAATTTGTTGATGCTTTCATTCGCCACTACTTACCTCCCGAGGTCCGTTGAGCTAGAGCGGACAGATTTCTGAATTTAAAGCAAGGGAATATGAGCGCCCGGGAATATAGCCTTCAATTCAATTCCTTGGCTAGATATGCCTCTACAATGGTAGCCGACATGGGCGACAGGGTGTACAGGTTTGTGAGTGGCTTAGGGCCACATCTATTTAAGGATTGCTTGACGGCCTCGCTGCAGGACGGGATGGACATTTCCCGTATTCAAGCTCATGCCCAAAATTTGGAGGGGCAGCATCCTCCGCAGAGGGGTGATCGTGACACTGATAGAGGGCAAGTTAAACGGGCAAGGTCTACGGGCGCAGAAGGTTATTATAGAGGTGGATCAAGGGAGACATATTCCGGGCTCTCAGGTCAGTCAGTGACGAGTGCACCTCCCCGGTTTACAGGCAGGAGATCTGATCGTTCCAATCGATCCGGAAAGGGTCAGAGTTCGAGGGCCCCAGGTTCTCAGTTTGGGGGAGATTACGGCCAGGGGAGACCGCCAGTTCCTCGATGCAGCCAGTGCAGAAAATTGCACTCAGGGCCATGTCGCCAGGGTACAGATGCATGTTATAATTGTGGGCAGGTAGGACACTTGGTGCGAGACTGTCCCTCGAGATATGGCAGAGGTGGGGCTCAAACCACAGGGTCGGCAGCAGGTTCTTCTTCCGTACGCCCGACGGGGCAGACTCCCCAGATTTCATCAGGCCGAGGTAGAGGCCGAGGGGGAGCATCTATATTAGGTGCCACACAGCCCCGATTATATGCCTTAGCTGGACGGTAGGATCTCGAGTCGTCCCCAGATGTGGTTACAGGTATATTGTCTGTATTCTCTCATGATGTGTATGCATTGATAGATCCCGGGTCCACGCTATCTTACATTACTCTATATGTTGCTAATCGTATTGGGGTGAAGCCCGAGCCGATTGAACCTTTTGAGGTATCTACCCCGGTTGGCGATCCCGTGATGGCAAAACAAGTGTATAAAGATTGTATAGTTGTGTTATGCGATCGCCAAACCAAGGCTGATTTAGTTGAGCTTGAAATGTTAGACTTCGATGTAATTATGGGTATGGATTGGTTGGCCGCATGCTATGCTAATGTTGATTGCCGAATGAAATTAGTTCGATTCCAATTTTTGGGAGAGCCCGTGCTTGAATGGAAAGGTAATACGGCAACTCAAGGGGTAGGTTTATTTCCTACCTTAAGGCAAGAAAGATGATAGCTAAAGGCTATATTTACCATCTAGTCCGCGTTCACGATACGGAAGCGAAGTCACCAACTCTCCAATCTGTCTCGGTGGTAAATGAGTTTCCGGACGTATTCCCAGATGAGCTCCCGTGCCTTCCTCCGGAAAGAGAAATTGAGTTCACTATTGATGTGTTGCCGGATATTGAGCCTATTTCTATTCCTCCTTATCGAATGGCTCGGGGAACTGAAAGAATTAAAGGCCCGAGTTGAAAGATTTGCTCGAGAAGGGTTTATTAGACCCGGTTCCTCTCCGTGGGGAGCACCAGTTTTATTTGTGAGAAAGAAAGATGGTTCCCTACGAATGTGTATTAATTATAGACAGCTGAACAAAGTGATGATAAAGAATAAGTATCCTCTTCCGAGAATTGATGATTTGTTCGATCAGCTACAAGGTGCCAAGTGGTTTTCAAAAATAGACTTGAGGTCCGGATATCATCAAGTGAGGGTCAGAGAAGAAGATATTCCCAAGACAGCTTTTAGAACAAGATATGGCCATTACGAATTCCGAGTGATGTCGTTTGGGCTAACTAACGCTCCGGCGGTATTCATGAATCTAATGAACAATGTATTCAGGCCTCTCTTAGATCTATGTTGTGATAGTATTCATTGATGATATTTTGGTGTATTCTCGCACGGAATGCGAACATGCGGATCATCTATTAGTTTATTGTCCTTGGAATTCTCCGTACTCGGGAGTTGTATGCAAAATTTTCAAAGTGCGTGGAAGCGAGTTCGTTTGATTGCCTAAATTGGACGTGACATTCTTGGGCCATGTGATTTTAGACGATGGCATTAGAGTTGATTCTCAGAAGATAGAGGCTGTGAAGACTTGGCCGAGGCCTACGACGCCTACAAAAGTTCGTAATTTTCTGGGTTTGGATTCTATGTTGGAAATAAGAGTTTAATGGCTATTATAGAAGATTCGTAGAGAGCTTTTCAACTATTTCAGCCCCGAGAAATGTGTTGATGAAGCTAACCCGGAAGTTAGTAAAATTTCGGTGGAATGACGCTTGCGGCGTAGCTTCAAGAGTTGAAGGAGTGTTCAAATATGGTTAACCTCGAAGCTCCGGTTTAACACTCCCGAAGGGCGGGATGGCTATGTTGTATATTGTGATGCATCCGGTGCGGGGTGGGATGTGTATTAATGCAGAAATTCCATTCTCATGGAAAAGTCATTGCTTATGCTTCCGGTCGAAAATTGAGCTTGTATTCAAAAGAGTTTTATTCTTAACATGAAAAAATTACCCAACTCATGATCTCGAATTGGCGCGATTATTCATGCCTTGAAAATGTGGAGACATTACTTGTATGACGTACATGTTGATATCTATACAGATTATAAGAGTCTTCTATGATATATATTTTCAAACGAAGGAGTTAAATTTGCATGATGTGTTGCGGTGGTTAGAATTATTGAAAGATTATGATGTGAATATTTTATACCACCCCGAAAAGGAAAATGTAGTAGCGGATGCGCTTAGTCGCCGATCTATGGGCAGCCTACGTGAAGTGCCCTCGGAAAGGAAAGAAATGATACATGAACTCCATCAATTAGCAAATCTTGGAGTGCGTATGATCGATTCAGGTGATGCAGGAATTAGTGTTAATGATCCTACAGCTTCATCCTTGAATATGGAAATAAAAGAGCGACAATGCGAGGATCTGACCATTTGGAATATTATAAAGGTGTGAAATTTCCAAGAGAAAAGTCACCATTTGAAGTTTCGAGATGGGGTTCTTAGATATCAAGGCAAGCTATGTGTGCCAAATATATGGCGAAATTACGTCGTCGAGTCCTAGAAGAAGCTCCTATTCTCGGTACTTTCTGATTCATCCGGGAACGACAAAAATGTACCATGATCTTAAAATGATGTATTGGTGGGACGGCATGAAAAGAGACATAGCGAATTTGTGGCCAAATGTCCAAATTGCCGGCAAGTAAAGGTAGAACACCGAAGCCGGGGGATTATTGCAAGCGATGAAAATTCCTACATGGAAATGGGAAGTGATTAATATGGATTTCGTTGTAGGATTGCCCGTTCTAAAGGTGTGAAATTTCCAAGAGGCAAGTATGATTACATATGGGTGATCGTGGACGAGACTCACAAAAGCGGCTCATTTTCTCCCGGTCACAACTACATACTCGGATGAAGATTATGCCGAGGTTATACCTTAAGGAGATTGTAAGGCTTCATGGTATTCCAATATCTATCATCACAGACAGAGGAGCACAATTTACAGCTAAGTTATGGAAATCCTTCCAAGAAGGTCTAGGTACTAAAGTGAGACTCAGCACGGCCTTTCATCCGCAGACTGACGGACAAGCCGAGCGCACTATTCAGACCTTGGAAGATATGCTAAGGGAATGTGTTTTAGCTTTTGGTGGTAGTTGGGATGACCACTTACCCTTGATCGAATTTGCCTACAATAATAGTCATCATTCCAGTATCCAAATGGCTCCGTATGAAGCATTATATGGAAGGAAATGTAGATCTCCGATTGGATGGTTTGATGTCGGAGAAGCACAATTAATAGGCCCGAATTGATTCGGCAAAGCGGTAGAAAAAGTCAAGGTGATCCGAGATCGATTATTGTGTGACCCAAAGTCGTCAAAAATCTTATCACGGATAATCGCCGGCGAGATTTAGAATTCCAAGTTAATGATTGGGTGTTCTTGAAAGTATCACCGATGAAAGGAGTGATGAGATTCGGTAAGAAAGGGAAGTTAAGTCCTCGATATATTGGACCTTACAAAATCCTCCATGAGTGGGTCAAAGTAGCGTATGAATTAGACTTACCTTGAGCTTGAATTAGTTCATCCGGTATTCCATGTCTCAATGCTCCGCAAATGTGTTGGAGATCCTATAAAGATTGTGCCAGTAGATGATGTCCAGGTTACAGAGAAGCTAACTTATGAAGAAGTACCTATTGCCATATTAGATAGGAAAATACGAAGGCTTAGGAATAAAGAAGTAGCTTCAGTCAAAGTCCTGTGGCGCAATAACAATCGGGAAGAAATGACTTGGGAAGTGGAAGAGAAGATGAAATCCACATATCCCCACTTATTTCAACTCCCAGGAGAGACATATGATGAAACATCGAGATGAGAAGGTATGTATGCTTTACTTTATGTATATGGGTCGTGTGCGGCCAATTTATATTGCTGTTATGTGGTAGCCCTGTGAGGCAATGATATTATGGGTTGTTGTGACAGGATGATATCACCATATTGCAGGGGAAACTCTGGCAAAATTTTTCTAGAATCCTCAATGACTTAACATTCGAGGACGAATGTTCCAAAAGGGGGGAAGAATGTTACACCTCGGAAATTTTCCCTTAGTATATAAGTGTGTAGGCTCGCGAAGGACATGACGCATATAAGGTTTAGATTAGCAAGGAGTAGTGATTGATAATCCGAATTAAGATTCCAAAGGCACCCGAGTTGAAGCAAGAAAGTTGTTAAGGAAGGCAAGTTATGAGTCGAGTGTCGGATATGAATTACAGTATGGAGTTGATGATGTATGAATGATGCCCCGAAAAGAGTTATAACATCCCCAGAATGATATTGAAGTGTTGAACAAGTGTTAAGAAGGTTCCATAAGGATCGGAGATCAAACGAGTCGACGAAACAACCCTCGGAAAACTGGGTAGATGTCACGACCCAACCCCGTAGGCCGTGACTAGTGCCCGATCTGGGCACCCAACTACTTCCTCAGACAATATCGAACACGTCGGTATATAACGAGAAGGGACAAGGCTGTGTTTCAAATTTATATAATTTCCCGAAAAAATTTCGGCGAGTTTCCTTTGTTTTACGGACTATCCAAAATAACCACACGAAAATACCCAACAAAAGCCACGCGAGACGACAAAACAACATATATGCATATGCGGGCCGACAAAGTACATACAGCTTGTGAATGGAATCGCCCAAACACAACATATACAAACACAAGCTGAAAATGCAGTAGGCACAACCCCACAAACATGTCCCACAGACCTCTAAACGAATACAAACAAAATCATATGACGGGACGGGGCCCCACCTACCCACGAACAAATATATACAATGTCTGACGAACGAAATATATACCAAAATATGGCTGGAACAGGGGCACTCAAGCAATGAAGAAGGTGTCCCTCGCCGGGAGGTCACCAAATGGTGCGTCTGTGCACAAGGCATGAACGCGACCCCAGAAGAAAAGAAATTCGATGCGGAATATGTACTGAGTATGCAAAGCAGAAATATACAATAATCAAATCCGGGTCATAATCGAAACGGAAGTACGGAAAGTAAGTACATATCCAAAAATACCAAAATGTCTATTTATCATGTTATTATTATTATTTTTTTCAAGAATAACAAAGTATGTATAGGACTCAGTATCACGCCATATACCGCGGTCAAAATCCAGCACTATCATATCACATAACATCGCGGCCCCCGAATACCCGGTGACGATATCACGAACATCGCGGCCAAATACCGGCGGCAAATATCACATAGCATACCGCGGCCAAATACCAAGCGGCTATATCACATAACATACCGCGGCTAAATACCCAGCGGTAATATCACGTACCGGCATACAAATCATTATTACAAACCCAATAGAATAACCAAAGCGTACTATTATTTTCAACCCAAGGAAATAGTCAAATCAAATTTTCTCCAAATGTCACTCAACGTATCCAAACCGAACTTTAGAAATCATAATCCGAAGTATCAAAATCACATACATATGAGCAAATAAATAATTAAGTTACCTTCCAAAATTCGATGACCAAATATATTTACTAACATCGGAAGTGCGAGAAAGCAAGTTTGATTTATCGGAATTAGTATACAAAGTTTACAACCTTCAAAATCGTTCTTATGTGTCAAAATGTATTATCAAAATCAATAAAGTAGTTAAAATAACTATTTTATAGTAATCGGAGCGATGGTCAAAAGTTCTCTTTCAAAATCTCGCAAATATACCAAACGAGCGACATAGGGAGATCTCGGAATGCGTGAGCCCCACCTCGGTCAAATTGAGGCGGCGTACTCCAAACTATGGTCGTTAGGCCTTACG
>NW_026716376.1:0-17719 GCF_029784015.1 Lycium ferocissimum
ACATATCTATCGTAGGCACTTTCTCATTTTCGACTCCATCGTTATCATTATAAGATCATATTCCTAACCTTAGCCCGGAATCATCTTTGTCGTACTTATCATGGACGTATGTTCTTCTAGCATTATCGTTATCACGGTCATCATAGACATTTTTACATTAGGACGGTGTTGTACCTATCGTTTAATAATCGGAACGAGGGTCAAAAGTTTCTCAGATTCTACTCGAGAATAAGTCAAACGAAGCGATAGGAAAAGGCGGGAACAATGGGCCCACCTCGGGCCGAATGAAGTAGCGTACCTAATTTACAGATGTTACGAGTCATGATGTTACTTATGAGGATCTTAAAGTATTCGATTATGATCTGATTATGATCTGATTGTGTGATATTATGGGGATGGCGGCCAGGATGGCATTTGATCTGATTCTGTCTGTCCACCGCGTCTCGTACTACGAGGGGGCCGGGCTCAAGTACGCGTCCCTTATTAAAGGGCCGGGATGCGTCGTATCCGATTATGGAATATGCATGTACAGAGCATGCTTCCGACTCGCATGCATGATGCGAAATCCCGATTCGGACTACGATTCGTACGTACGTTACGCGTATGTGTCGATCTTCGGACTGCGATTACGTACGCATACATTTGAGATGCGGTTACGTCCGAGAGTACGTACGGGTCACACTTACGTATCTCGGTACGATCCGTATTGTGCCTCCGTCGGCCGCATTTCCTCCAAATACGAAATATTATGATTCCGTCCGTACGCTCGTAAGTCGACTGCGCTACGAATCCACTTACGTTCGTTATGACTTATGTATTCGACTCTCGATTATGATTATGTATATTATGTTTCCCGCTTTACATACTCGGTACATTTTAAAATCTTGTACCCACTGTTCTTCGGGGGGGCACGCTACATGCCGCGGTACGGACACACCGCGAGATACGCCACCGACTTAGGTACTTGTTACTGGCACATTTGGAGAGTGCTCATTTTGATCCGGAGGCCGACACTTTTGGTATATATCTTACATTTGTCGTTTGTTCGTATATATGATCATTTGGGTACGGCGGGGCCATCCGTCTTCGGTCAATTACGTTCGTATGTTGAGGCACCGTAGAATTGTACGTGGTTTTTGTGGGTTGAATCGGTCGGTACGTATGTTCGAGGTTGCGACTCTGTCTGTTATGATAGCCTCAGCAGCTAGTGTACAGGTCTAAGTACGTTTATGTACATATATATTTTCATGCGATGTACCTGATATTTGTATGAATTTATGTATGTCTAAATGAGATTAGCTATTTGATATGCCAGATCTGTCAGGTAGGTACGTATGGGTGTCCAGTTAGGACACCAGTCACGGCCCACGGGGTTGGGTCGTGACAACTATCTTAAAATTCCATTAGCTTCTACAACAAGCCACAAACGACTATAACTTCAACTTGAATCATTAAACCTTCATTTTCATCATAGAATCCACAACAACAACCAAACATGCTAAATACAATTAATTCATCACTCCTACACAACACACATCTACACGGATACAACCCAACACACACGGCTCAACACCAACATCCATACTTTCATGAATTTCATTAATTTCCACGTACTACAACATACACAAACCATCCATGACATATAAAAAGAAGATTAATCCTTACCTTTTCCACTCAACTTCTCAACTTGGCTAGGGTTGTAAATGGCACAAACGAATGGTTTGTTGACTACAAAAACTACTCCACGTTAATAAGGACCTTCCAATTGGCTGAATTGCTAGAAGAAAATATTTTTTTTGATCACTATTTTTGGACCTCAATTTCTCTTGCTATGGCCGAATATGGCTCCCTTTTTTTTCCTCCAAGTTTCTGTAAGCTTCTAAGGGGTGAAGATGATGAATGAGATTAATTTGTCATCTTTCATATACATATATTATTCTTCCATGTGGACCATGGCCCACACCCACCTTGCACGGCCAACTTGGCCTTTGGTTCATGAATTAATAACTTTCCTAAATTCACTTTTAACCCCAAATTTTTCTTAATATTCCATACCAATAAAATCATAAGCAACTTATGCCTTAAAACAAATAAAAGTCTCTACCTCGTATCCGGAATAGTCTTGTCCTTAACTTATCATGGTTAGCTCGGATTGTCGATGTACAAAATACGGGATATAACATCCTCCCCCGTTTTAGAACATTCGTCCTCGAATGTTAAACTAGTCCTACAGGGTCTTATAAGCATTTTGGGGGAGTTTCCTTTATAGCTATCACATACAATTCATTCATCAATCAACATAACCAAGTAAGGAATTTAGATGCCTGTAGGCATAGGAAATAAGTGGGGATACTTCTTCTTCATCTCCCCTTCGGCTTCCAAGGTCATTTCCTCCCAGTTATTGTTCCGCCAAAATACCTTAGCGGGGCAGGATCTTTAATCACGCGGCCTTCTCCCCGACAATCGGTGTGGCTGTAGGCCGCTCCCAAGTCAGATGGTAGGTCTAATTCTTAGGCGACCTTTCCTACCTTACGGACGATCTGATAAGGCCCAATGTATCTCGGACTGAGCTTTTTCCCTTTTTGCCGAATCTCGTAACACCCTTCATGGGTGACACTCTCAGAAATACCCAATCGCCAACCTGGAACTCTAGGTGTCGACGTCGATTATTTGCATATGATTTCTGTCGACTGCGAGCTTCTTAATAAGTCTCGAATGAGTTTTCACTTTATCACTCGTTTCTTGGTCCATATCAGCCATTTAACTTAGTTCCGTCAACACCGAACCAGCCAATCAGTGACCTGCACTTCCTGCCATACAGAGCCTCATACCGTGCCATCTGGATGCTAGAATGGTAGCTATTATTGTAAGCGAACTCAACAAATGACAAATGATCATCGCAGCTACCTTTGTCGGATATAATAGATATGGGGACCTCGTGAGATCTTACTATCTTCTTAATGTATAGCTTGCATAGTCCTTAGCTGAATAAGTAGTCATTTGAAGAAAATGAAAGATTTTTGTCACCTACCTACAATAACCCATATGGGGTCACGTTTCGAGTGGAGTCTGCGAGGTAAGCCTGTAATGAGGTCCATATTCTGGAATCCTCGGCCTCATGTATTACTCCTCGACTTCTTATCAAGTGCTCACTTAGTCTCATTTTTGACATACCAATATTTGTAGGTTGCGTCACTATTCTCGTACAGCTTATATAAAGTATATTCAATTCTTAGACATGGTCTTTCCGTCCCCTGGTTCATTATGCTCTATATCTCGTTCATACTGAAACTCGCTCGTCCTACTTTGTCATATTTCTTTCCCTTCCTTTAGTTACTTTTGACTTTCTCATTTCTTACGATAGAGGATTTCCTGTCCCCTCTTCCTTATTACTTGCAAGTTGCAATATCACTAGCGAACCACTCTATCGCCAACATCTTGGCCTTTTGTCAGGTATACTTAGCTAACCTTCATAATATCTCTTAAGTTATTCAATACCATTCGCTTGTCATACTCTTTTCTCTTCATACACATCACTTGTTCTTCCGCCCGTCGTCTCTCTTGGAGGCTTAACTCACTCGCCTTTCTTACTTTTCACTTATCCTGACATTGGATATCCTTACCTCCTACCTACTCACTTTCTTTCTTCTCCAAATATCTAGCATTAGAACTCTCCAAGCTTATCTTTGCAGAGGGAAATAGCATCAGTTTGCCTTGTAACATTTGTCACTTTAACCTTACTACCCTGTCCGATTGGTGTTTCCAATATGCCACAACGTCAGTTGCTAGAATACACATACCCTGTGATATAGCCATGTATGGAGTATCACATGCACACCTATATATATGCATAAACTCTAGCATCTCGTTTACAAAATATTTCCAAACGCTACTCAAACTCACCACTTAATTCTAAATTTGTCTTTCGCACCTTCCTTCCCTCTACCGGTCTAATCCGCCCCGTCCTACTCGACCTCTTAAGGTCTCTGCCCACTCCACACACTCTAACTTCCCTTAGTCTACTCTAGCTGCTCATTTGCTTCTTATGTCTTAATTTATAAAACTCTCAGAACACTTCCTAGGGGGTCACCCATCCTAAAATTTCTCTCACTCCAACACGCTTAACCTTAGAACTCTAATGAAATACAATGCTTTAATACTAGTATAATCGCGTCCACCTCACCGTATGACCTTCATCACATAATCTGGAGTAAGTTGAAGTCTTAATAGATTTCGAAACGTTCTCATAACACATCTCCCTCCGAGTTAGAAGGGGTCTCTTACTTTTCTGACTCCACAATTACTATTTTAGCCCTTTTTCAATCCTCAATATTCACCTTTCACCTATGGATATGACTACTTTCCGTCCTAGACTTCCAGATTCCCAATGGTGAGGGACACACCTTGATCGCCGTTACTTATAAATACTTGGTTATCGGCTTTTGGATTTCTGCTTGCCGCTATTAAGTAACACTCATACAGCAAATACACATACATAGAAATATTCCAAAAGGACTCGTATACCAGAATCTGCGTTTGTGATGCCTCACGATCCCGCCTGCGGCCAACACATATAGGCGGTTTGATGGACCGCTAGAACTGGAGGCTCCACCACGGCCTCTGTCAAGGCCTGATGGTGTCGGCATACCCGCCCCCGCAGGGCGCATGTGCTTCTGAGAAGAGGAAGATGAACCGACGGCCCGACTCGGTAAGGCCGGGCCGCACCACCTGGACCGCCCCTATACGGATACTCTCTCATAGTATGGCCTTGACGGCCACAAAAAAAATAAGCACCCGTAGCACAATAACACTCTCCAGGGTAATACCTCCCACAGTGAGAACACCGAGGTATGGGTGGCCTCGACCGACCGGGAACCTCGTCCACTGCGAACCCTGAAGCCCTGGAGCTCGACACGCTCCGGATACCCCCGTACTATCCGGTCTCCTACCCGTGAATCGTGGTGGTGTACTCCGCGCCGCCATTGGGACACGGATATCTACCATCTTCTTTGCCAGGCGCACGCTCGGGACTCTCCAAAATAGCCGGCTGATCTAGCCCTCTTGGGCTGGCTCCTGTCGTAATCTCGGTCGGGCTGGCGCCCTCTATGTCGGTCCTCCATCCCCTGGGCATACGCCTGTACCCGTGCAATATCCATGCCGAGCTGAGAAGCCATCACCATACAACTATCAACCAAATAGCGATCCAACCCCATCACATACCGATGCATCCTATCGGTCATATCAGCTACAATAGTGGGTGCCTATCTAGCCAACGAATCGAACTCAAGGCTATAATCTTGAACACTCTACCATTTCCGCTCGAGACGTCGGAATCTATCCTCGGCTCGCCTCATCTCCGGAGCGAGAAGTGGCCAAGAAAGGCCTGCGTAAACTCGTCCCACACTACCGGAGGAGCATCGCTCGCTCCCTAGACAACTCCCAGGACTCATACCAATTAACGGCTACATCACGCAACCGATATGAAGCCAGCTCGACAGACTCAATCTCAGAAGCTCTAATCATCCTCAGTGTGCGCTGCACCTGTCGAATAAACTCCTGGTGATCCTCCGCGGACTTTGAATCGTAGAACTCTGGGGGATTCGGCGGGAAATCAGCTGTACCCTCGGTATCGTATACGTACGCATAGTCCCTCCCAATCCGTGCCTCCGCCTGCCGCCCCCGCCCCAGTACGGTCGCCAGGCACCGAACCGCGTCTCGCCCAGCCTGTCCGCCTCGCCCCCGGGCCGGGAGCCGGAGGCTCGAGGGCACCGGAACCTCGGGAGCCGGCGGTGGGGCCGCCCCCGAGTCCGGCCGCCTTGCCCTACGCTCCGATAGCGGCGGTGTAGCGAGGCTCAACGTGCCCGGAGCACAACCTCGGGCCGAGCACGGGCCCCGGCTCTCCGGGCACACGGCTAGTCTCTCTAGTCTGCCGTCGACTTGCCCTTTTCCGGGCAAATTTCCCGCCGCTGCTTTCCTTGGAGGCATCGCTGAAAACATAACAATTCGTTAGGGAGGAGTTATCCTGATAATACCGCTCTATTGCACGATCTAGCATAAGAAGGAAAGGTAACATCCTAAATGTCCTGAAGCCTCCGTTTATAGATGTGGTGCCACAACACACCGATAAACAAGACTTACTAGACATAGTGCCGTAGACACTCCGAGGACGAACCGCTCCGATACCACTTTTGTGCGACCGACCCGCAGCCGTAACTAGTGCCCGAACCGGACACTCGTACACACCCATTAACCCGAATTAGCATACAAATAATTTATACATATACAAAAGTCAAACGTCATCTCGATCGTCGCGTATAACATATATACCGCGCGAAGCCGGCAAGGTCATATAATATACACAACATGTCAAAACATATATACATGCAGCCACAAGGCCGCCACGGCGGGACCGCCCAAAAACATAAATCACACGGGTATACGAATGTAAAGACTTCATTCACAACCCACACACATGTCTACTGAGACCTGCAGGAGTAATCACGGAACCATATGACCGGACGGGGCCCGCCGTACTCCCGAATAATTGTATATATATACAACAAAGGATCGTACCAAAATATGGGCTCTCGGACAAGGGGAGCGCTCCAACAGAATGGATGTCTAGGCGGCGGATCACCAAAACGATCGTCTGGCACTCGCGGGCATGAAACGCGACCCCCGAAGAATGGGGTCGGTACGAAATATGTGCGAGTATGTAAAAGCATGAAATACGTAAAACGGGGTCATAACCGAAGTAAGGAGTACGGAAAAGTGAGCATAATAACGAGAATACCAAAGTGCTTGCATTTGAAATACAAATCATACATAAGAGGTACGAGAAAACAAATATAATAATCGAATGCCAAAATGCTTACTCTTGAAACACAAATCATGCATATCGATGTCATGTATCGTATCCGGCCCATTATGGGACTCGGCGGACGGAATACGGTCGCCACCCGTCTTTGGCGCCATAACACGTCATACTTCGGAATATTGCATAACTGCTCGCATATCATACTCCAGAACACATCATACTTCGGAACACATCATACTTCGTAACACATCATACTTCGGAACACATCATACTTCATAACACATCATACTTCGGAATATAGCATAGTGCGCACGATGACATAACCGACCCGAGACTCAGCGAACGATGTAATAATAGTATGCACGAGCAGAGTAGTGAGAAACTATATGTAGTTTAAAACATTTTCAAAGACTCAATAGGATAATCAAAACGAACCATCATTTAAAAACCAAGGTAATAGTCAAATCAAGTTTTCTCCGAACATCACTCGGGAACATATCAAATAGAACTTTAGAAACCATAGATACGTATCAAAACCATATGCATATAAATCATCAGTCCAGACTCGACAGATAAATAAGTAATCAGCACTCGGGGGTTAAGACGATGGTCATGTAAGTTCTTTCAAAAAGTCGTTAGAACTATACAAAGGAAAGTCTCGGGGGCCCATGGACCAGTATTCAACCAATCCGAGCCCGCCTACGAAAGTTGGAGATATTATTCGTTATAAAATCTTCCACGAACGTTTCGAAGCGACCCGAGCCCGTCTATGAAAGTTACGGTCGTTCGTAGATACGAAATCCTTTAAGAACAAAATTCTTTATGCAACATTTATTATCCAATCATACAGAAGACACAAGAACCATAGTACGACTATATTAAGAATGCTAACATCAAGAAGTGAATAAGAATCGTGTACATGCTTGGATCTTAAGAATGGAGTTACCGAGCTCGTGTCATATCTTACTTACGTCTAAGACATGCCAAAAGAAAGAAAGGTTAAGCTTTACATACCTCGTCCGCTTCCTAAGTTAATCCGAACTTAAGTCTCGGGCTTCCCAAAATCTACAATAATGTCATTAGACACTAACATTAGTTATAGGCACTTAGGAATTCATTCCCACGCTATGACTTTATCTATAGAAATTTGGGCAGCATTTCCCCTATAAATTCAACAACCCCGAGAATTCAACTCGGCCAAATCATCAACAACAATACCAACAACCATACTAACAACATCAACAATTAATTCGAAACGCATCCTAACATTAGTAACTCTCTTCTACATAATTCAACAATATTCCATTTATATTCAATTCTACTACATACATTCAAGCCAACATCAACGCTCACATGTTCAAGTACTAATCAGGATCATTCAAACAAGATTCAAGAACATTTCAAGCAATCCGACAATATTCAAAATAACCCACCATACATTACTCCACCCGAAACCTCCCCATTCCAATAGGAACAACAACAACAACACATTTCTTTCTTCCAAATTCATGAACTACACCAACAATCCACACGTTAATATCATTATTCTCATAAATACAAGAAACTATCTTAAAATTCCATTAAATTCTCTACAACAAGCCACAAACGACTATAACTTCAACTTGAATCATTAAACCTTCATTTTCATTATAGAATCCACAACAACAACAACCAAACATTAATACAATTAATTCATCACTCCTACACAACACACGTCTACACGGATAACCCAACCAACCAAGCTCAACACCAACATCCATACTTTCATGAATTTCCATTAATTTCCACGCATACTCTAACATACACAAACCATCCATGACATATAAAAAGAAGATTAATCCTTACCTTTTCCACTCAACTTCTCAACTTGGCTAGGGTTGTAAATGCCACAAACGAATGGTTTGTTGACTCCAACAACTACTCCACGTTAACAAGGACCTTCCAATTGGTTGAATTGCTATAAGAAATTTTTTTTTTTGATCACTATTTTTGGACCTCAATTTCTCTTGCTATGGCCGAATATGGCTCCCTTTTTTTTCTCCAAGTTTCTATAAGCTTCTAAGGGGTGAAGATGATGAATGAGATTAATTTGTTATCTTTCATATACATATATTATTCTTCCATGTGGACCATGGACCACACCTGTTATATCCCGTATTTCGTACATTGGAACAACCCGGTTTAACTATGGTAAGTTAGGGACAAAACCATTCCGGGATACAAAGTCGGGACTTTTGACCTTCGATTTTGTTTTAAGACCTAAAGTGTTTATGAATTTGTTGGCATGGAACAATTAGGAAAATTTGGGACCAAAATTGGAATTTATGGAAGTTGAAAATCATGCATTTTGCTTGTTGTGGCCGTGTGGTTTGTTGGTCGGTCCCACCCATTTTGTGTTCAATTTTCATTGCTCCAACACATGGTGTGGGCCAAGGACACTTGTGCCATATCCATATAAGCTCAAAAGATGACTTCTAAGTCATCCTAATTCATTCCAACACATAGCCAAAAAAAATAGAAGTTGAAGAGCAAGAACGGGAGGCTCTCGGTCAACCCTTGGAAATTCCAACTTTCATTCAAGCCCTTCTAAAAATATTTTGTTGATGCAAATCCACTAAGTTGAGGCCCTAAGTAGCGTGGAAGTGTTGTTGGAGCGATCAACCCGCTAGTTTTCATTATTGCAAACCCTAGACTACTTGTGAGGTGGAAGAAGAAAGGTAAGAATCAATCATGTTTTATGTGTTATAAAGGTTGTATGCATGTTGTAGTATGCTAAAATGGATGAAAATCATGAAATATGGTATGTTGGAATGAAGGTTGTGTATGTAGTATATGGCCGTGTGAAGTGTGTGTGTGTTGTGTTGTGTGTTGAAGCCATGAATTAATGCCTAGATAGTATGTTGATGGTTGTAGTGTGAAGAAATGAATGAGAATTATCCATATGTGCATGTTGGTATGTTGGCCGAATGTAGGCCATTTATGTGCCAAGAAATGAATTAATGTCGCTTAATGTTTTAGTTGTTGTCGTTATGAATTCTAGGTTGGAAATGAGCGTTTAATGATTCAAGTTTAAAGTTGTAATTGTATGGGCTGATTTGGAGGCTATTGTACATTTAATGTAATTTGTATATTTATGAGAATAGCATTGTTAGAATGTGAATTGTTGGTGCAAATCGTGATTTGAAAATGAGGAATATGTTATAGTGGTGTCTCGGGTTTGGGGTAATTTGTTTTCGGGTAGATTGGAGCAATTTTTGGATTGTTGGAAATGTTGTATGAATTGATTGAAATGTCCTTGGATGTTGTTGGTATGGGTTCGGGTTAGTATTTGAATGTATAAGCGTGGATGTTGGCTTGAAGGTAAGCTGTTGAATTGAATTTATGAATGTTGTTGAATGATGAAAAAGAGAGCTATTAACGTTGTATTGCCTTTTGGACTGCTTATTGTTGTTGCTAGGTTGGTTGTTGTTGTTGTTGTTGATTTGGCCGAGTTAAATTCTCGGGGGTGGCCTATTTACAGGGGAAATGCTGCCCAAATTTCTGTAGAATTAGGGGCTAAATTGGAATTAAATGCCCAAAATGTCTATAGCTAATGTTTGGCATATTATGACTTGTTTGTAGACCTTGGCTAGCCTGAGACGTAGGTTGGAGTTAGCTTGAGTTTGAGCTAGCATTGAGTGCGTACGAGGTATGTAAAGCTTACCTTCCTTCTTTTGGCATGTCTTAGATATGACCAAGTTATGATATGTTATGAGCTTCGGGGGAAATTCGTTTCTTAAAATTCGAGCACGTTTAGGAGTCGTATTTGTTTTGATGTTGGCACCTTTGTGTGGACAAACTATGGTTTATATGTTTTTGTATGATTGATTTTCAAAAGTTGCATAAAAATTGGTTTTAAGAGAGTGTTGTTCCTAAATGATTCCGAAAACTACGAAAGCCCGTAACTTTCCCGAACTTAAGGATCGCTTCTATATGCTCAAAAATGACTCCCCAATATATGATGACTATGTCTTCCATAGGCGGGCCCGACTCGGGTCGACACCCCTCCGTGGGCCCCGCGACTTTTCTTATGTACTTCCGGCGATTGTTTTGAAAGAATATGGCTTGACTAATATTCCGATTTCAAGTACGATTAGTCCACTTATCTTCTGAGTTTGTAATAATGGTTCGATAACATATGATGACGATGATTTTCGTAGGCGGGCCCGGATTGGGTTGGCGCTCGTCCGTGGGTCCCGCGACCTTCTTTTGTATAATTCTGATGGCTTTTGAAAGAACTTAATTTGACTACCCTTCCGACCCCCGATTATGATTACATATTTGTCTGTTAAGTCCGAAATAATGATTCGCATACTTATGATTCCGATATGTAACTATGGTTTTTAAAGTCGGTTGGATATGTTCCCGAGGGACATTCGGAAGAAAGTTTGCTTTGACTACAGTTTGGCTTATAAACACTAATCCGTTTGATTACTCTATTGAGTTTTTGTGAATATTTGGCATTGCATATGATTTCCTACGATTCTGCTCGTGCATTCTGTTATTATTTCTTTCGCCGGATCCCGGGCCGGTTATGTTCGTGCGCACTATGTTATATTCCGAAGTATGATGTGATTTTCGAAGTATGATGTGATATGATATATGTTATGATGTGTGACGGAGATGTTCGGAGATATAAAACCTTCTGAAGTATGATGTGTTGTGGCGTCCAGATGGAGTGGCGACCACGTTCTGTCCGTCGGGTCCCACTGCGGACCGTATGTGATACGTGATATGATGTTTGATGATATGATAATATGATACGATATGATATATGATGGTGTGATGTGATATATGATTACTATATGATATAAGGATCGGGCCGTACGTTCCTCGGCATTATTATATGATATATGGATCGGGCCGTACGTTCCTCGGCATTATTATATGATATATGGATCGGGCCGTACGTTCCTCGGCACTATTATTTTATTTATGGATCGGGCCGTACGTTCCTCGGCATTCGGTTAACGTCAGTTTATATAATATGTTCTATTTTCTGTATATGTGAGACAGAAATGTTTTTCAAAATAAAGTTAAGCATTTTGGACACTCTGATGGTTGTGTTTGTTTTCTGCATGGCTTATGTATGATATGTATTTCGGATATAAGTACTTTGGTATTTGGGTTGTTATGCTCCCGCTCTGTACGCCTTACTTCGGTTATGACTTTGTTTCTGTATCCTATGCTTTGCATACTCAGTACATATTCCGTCGGCCCCGCTTTCTTCGAAATTTGCGTTTCATGCCCCCGGTACGGATACGCGTTTTGGTGATCCGGCGTAGGATTTTCGTGCTCGTTGTTCGAGTGCTCCCTTTGTTTCGGGAGCCGGTATTTTGGGTATATACTTTTTCGATGTATATGATTATGGTTATTCGGGGTGACGGCGGGGCCACATCCCGTAAATACGATTACGTTGTTCGCGTATGAAGTGCTGTAGACATAGATGTGAGTTATGTACGGTTTTGTTCGGACACGTTGTGTGAGTTGTGTTTGGGCGGCCCGTCCGCGTGGCAGCCTCGCCGGCTGCGTGTATGTATGCTGATATGTTATGTATATTATGATAGCCTTGCCGGCCTCTGTGCAGTATGTATATTTGTGTGCGTCAGTTTGGAGACACGTCTGATACGGATTTATGTACGAGTCGTTTGTATGCCGAATTTGGTTAGTGAGCGCGTATGAGTGCCCAGCTCGGGCACTAGTCGCGGCCTACGGGATTGGGTCGTGACAACACCCACCTTGCACGGCCAACTTGGCGTTTGGTTCATGAATTAATAACTTTCCTAAATTCACTTTTAACCCCAAATTTTTCTTAATATTCCATACCAATAAAATCATAAGCAACTTATGCCTTAAAACAAATAAAAGTCTCTACCTCGTATCCCGGAATAGTCTTGTCCTTAACTTATCATGGTTAGCTCGGATTGTCCCAATGTACAAAATACGGGATATAACAAAAACAATGCCAACATGACCATATACCATGCTTACATACCCCCCACTCTGTCTATGAGCCTCTAAGAGTGTACATATGAACATATATTACACTAGCGAGAAGAGTACCAAAAGATAGCAAGTCGGAGTAGTGGCACTTCTGATACCGCATTTGGGAAGAAAAATCCTATCGGTCGCTCCTCAACAATCCTATCAGAGCTTGCAGCACCAAATGCAGCATCCCGTGCAATGGGACGTTAGTACTAGTAAAAGTACTGAGTATGTAAGGCTAGAATCAATAACATAAGTAAGACGGAGATATAAAGGGAATAGAAGTAACCTACCATCTGAGAACGTACAATATTCAATGCATGAGCTTAAAATCATATGCAAGCATATACATATATATAAAGAGTATCATCATCATAACGTGCCCGGCCTTTTCAGGACACGGTGTATAACGCACCCGGCCCTTTCGGGACTCGGTGTGTAATGTACCGGCTCTTTTGGGACTCGGTGTGTAACGTACCCGGCCTTGTCAGGACTCGGTATGTAACATACCCGGCCTTGTTGGGACTCGGTCTATAATACCAACTGATCAGTAGTTGCACAAGAGGTGTCGTACCCGGCCGACTATGGCGTGGCTCGGTGTAGTAAAATAGTGCATACATATATATATAAACAATGCGTAATAAGCCAATAAAGAAATAACGGCGTTTCGGAGTGACATAAGGTCATAACCTCCGAATGAATTATGGAATTCGTATCGAATCCAAGGAAATAACTTAATGATGATAAACATGATAATGTGGTAAGAATCAATCAAATAATTAAGGCATTAAGATTTGAAATACATAGCATAAGAATGGATTGGATTTGTTATGGAACGCTCATGTTCATGTTCTAGTTGGATTAGTGCCAAAGAAAGAGAGAAACGAACACCTTGCATACCTTATCCGTCAAGCCACCACTTAAAGAATCCCTTACTCCGATGCTTGCCCTTCACCTGAACCTATATATCGAGAAATACATCTTTAATCATACTTTCATCATATTTTCATCAAATTATATGCACTAATTTTTGAAGACTAATTTGGGTTACGAAAATTTGGACAGCATCTCCTCTATATTATCCACTTCCTCCAAATACCAAAACAACTCCCAAACAATACCAACAACATCAACAATAATACTGTTATATCCGGCATTTTTGCGTATTTGGAAAATTTGGAAATAATTTTGAGTTGTAAGGAATAAGGTCATGTTTGGATTTTCCTTAATATGTGTATGCCGGTTATGGAAGTATGGATGCGGAGATATTGAGTAAGGTGAAGGACAAAATTGGGATTTTGGAAATTAGTTTCGGGAATTACAAAATGTGATCCATAAGTCATTGGGCTAAAAAAAAAATGGATGAAGAATTAAGGCCCAATACTAAAGGGTGGCCGGCCAAACACTAGGCCCAACCCATGGTTTTAATAAAATTTTCCATGTGCTTAAATTAATTATAAAGGGGAGTTCAAGAAGTTTCAAGAAAATCAAATCAAGAAGAGAAAAAAAAAACAAAGAAGAAGGCCATTCGGCCGTGAGAAAGAGAAGAGAAAAGGAAAGAATTTTTTTTTTCCTAGCCTTCAATCTTGGTCCAAAAATTGTAATTCTCTTGTATTCTTATCAGCTTCAAGATCCTCTTCAAGGTGGTATAATTTTCAAGGCAAGGAAGTGCTTGTGTTGGCAAGGGAACTTATGTGGAAGAGGTAAGAATTTCATGTTTTCTTTCATGTTATGGAAGGTTTATGAATGTTAGAATAAGTGGAATTGCATGGAAATCATGGAATTGTGATGTGTGTGTGCAAGTAGTGTGTGTGTGTAAGCATTGTGGCCGTGTGGGTGTGTGTTTGTGTTGTAGCCGTGGGGTGTAGTGGAGTGAGGAAAATGGTTGAACTTGTTTAATATGTTAATTATGTTGTTATGGCCTTATGAAGTAAATGAAAGGTTAATGGTATTTGTTGTCATGGAAAAATGTTGTAAGATTGTAAGAGGAACATATGTAATGTTGTAGTAGTTTATGTAATTAGAAGTATGAAGTTGTTAGAATGCAAACTATGATTGTTTTGAATGAATTTGGAAGGAAGCGATGCTAGTCGTTAATGTTGTGGCAATTGTGGAAGTTTTGGATAGAATATGGAATTGGTGGAAATACTTGAATTCGTGAATATTGTTCGGAAAGTCATTGAAATATGTTTGAATAACCTTGAGTTAGCAAGTGAATATGAGAATAATGATATTAGTTGGATATTGTGAAGTTGGAATGGAATTTGTTGCCTTATGTAGAAAAGAAGACTATTTATATTATAGTGTGTTTTGTGACGATTATTGATATTCTTGGTATTGTTGTGTTGTGGTTGTTGATATTTTGGGGCCGAGATGATTCTCGGGGATGTTGAATTTATAGGGAAAATCTTTCCGAAATTTCGGTAAACAAGTATGGATTTAAGTTGAATTCATAAAAGCTTGAAACTCACATTTGGTAACAATGGCCATTTGTAGATTTTTGACGAAACGGGAATCGAAATTGGACGAGCGTAACGCATAATTAAGGTATGTAAAGTCTTGCCTTTCGTTCTTTGGCATGTTCTAAGTATAACAGGCTTGAATGCGAGCCTCGAACGCAACTCTGCTTCTCACAATCCGAGATTGAAATTGGCTCTAAATCATTCCGCAAGATTGAATTGTTTCCTTTACCTTTTGTCGGCAAAAATTAACTATATGTACGCAACTTCCATAAATGGAGTCGAACACCCTAAGATGATTATGGATGACTCCCTAAAGGTTTATTATCCATAAGCGCATCTACCGTGGTTGGGTCCGAGGTGGGCCCACGTAACCCCGTTGTTTTCTCGTAAGGCATAAATTGCTCTCCTTTTTGTCCAATTTTTATAGTGAGCTCTTGGCTATTATTCTCGCTACCTATATGATAAGTGTTATAAACCCGTCCTTATGATCTTTATAGTATAGTATGACATACGGAACGCTTACGACACTTTCTTTTCGATATAATCGTAGTGCCATCCCAAATGACACGTATGCGTCTATTATGACTACCGTCCGATAACCCCGATTCGACTCATCTTACTCGGATCAAGCTGTTTCGGTTTCATTGCTCCGTATGTCGGCCCCAGTATGCATATGGTTTCTCATTAATGCGATCGTGGATGCCTCAATGCTTTCTTCCCGCGCTTTCGGGCAGTGTTCGTGATTCGTGCACTTCCACCGCATTGTTCGCGCGTCCCTCGGATGTGCGGGCCGGGTCTGTTTACATCCGATATATGATCTCGATTATGTGATATTATGGGGATGGCGGCCGGTGATGGCATTCGATTTGATTTGTCGTCCACCGCGTCCCGTACTCAAGAGGCCGGGATGCGATACCGCGTCCCTTATTAAAGGGCCGGGATCGATATGATATGTGTATGTCTCCGTATATGCTTATGACTCTACATGCATGATCTGAGACTCTGATTTGGATAAGGATCTGTCTGTCATGTCTCTGCACGTCTGATTTGGACTCTGATTCTGTCTGTCATACTTCTGAGGTTTTGGCTTTGATTAAGCGTTTGTCTGTTACACCTCTGCACCTCGGACTCTGTTTACGACTTATAGCCACACTCTGTGCATCTAATTTGCACTGTGCTTCCGTCATTATTCTCGTACCGATCCATATTGAAACTTCGGCTACACTCGTACATCCGTGTATTGTATGATTTTTGTCCGTACGTCCGTGTGTCTATCGGCCCGAATCCGGTTCTGTCTGTTATGATTCTGCATAATTGATTATGATTATGTATATTATGTTTCCGCTTTACATACTCGGTACATTCCCGTACTGACCCCCTCTTCTTCGGGGGCTGCGTTACATGCCCGCAGGTACAGACGCGCCGCGTGATACGCCGCCAGTTTAGGACATCGGTTTGCTGTCTGAAGAGCTCCCTTTGATCCGGGCTGATACTTTTGGTATATATCTTACATTGTTTGTATGCTTTGTACATATGGTCATTTGGGTACGACGGGGCCACGTCCTGCGTCAACCGATTTCGTCGTTATGTACGACGTAGGAGCCTGTAGACATGAATGTGGGTTGGGGTTGCTACCGTTCGGTATATATGTACGCGTTTGTGATTCGTTGCGCAGGATAGCCTCGGCCCGTGCTTATGTAGGTATAAGTATGTTTATGTATCTATATTTCCGTGTGTTGTATTCGGATTGGTTTGAACTAAAATACGTCCAATATGAATTAGCTATTTGGTACGCCGACTCTGTTAGGTAGGCATGTACGGGTATCCAGTTAGGATACCAGTCGCGGCCCACGGGGTTGGGTCGTGACAAATACCATCAAGATTCTACAAGATAAATATGTATATTTTCATCCAAAACTCTCTTCAAACTTCAACTATCATAACAACAACACCAACACAATAATTATAACTCTTATTCTCGTAATCATTCCTAAATCAATATTAACGGAGGGAGATTCATACCTTATCTTTAATAAAGTAGCAAAACGAACTATAATCGCGATTACAACAGTCTGGGACCTCGACAGCCCGGCATTTTGATAGCGGTGCCCAGTACGTTATACACACCGAGTCCCACTGGTGGTCGGGTACGTTATATAGATATGATGGCGATAAAGGCCTATGGATACTTATACATTGATAAATGGTTTTATATGAACGCATGCATGATTCTTGCCTTCGGGGCTATTCGAGTACAAGATTATATCGTTATATCCCCGTATTTTGAGCAACGGGACAACATGAATGAATTATGCCAAGTTAGGAGCAAACTATTCCGGGCATGAAGTCGGGATTTTAATTACTATTTTATTTTAAGAATAAGTGGTGCATGATCTCATTGGTAGGAAATTATTAA